>NW_028321881.1:21205000-21365833 GCF_036245765.1 Copidosoma floridanum
TTTTTCCTCTCCAAGTTATATATATATATATGGTTAATCTAAGCCTGCTTCGCAGCTCATATATTACACTTACAACTTAGGAGGGATAGTACTCTACAGCCAGATGGACTCATTATTCATTTTTGTTTTTGCTTATCATACCTTCGATTTGTACCTACGATTCTTTTTTTTTTTTTTTTAGATACCACTTTAATATGTTCATTGAAAAAGGTAAGTGCTTACAAAATTTGTGTTCGTAATTAATTTTAAATATATTGATTTTTATTTATGTATTGTAAATAAACGGCTTTGAATAAAAAAAAGTATGACTTTATTGTGTCAGTTATGAACTAAGAATACTCACTGCATTCTAATTACCATCACAAACACCTTTCAATAAAGGTTAATAACACTCACTAAGCTCCGATAGATAGTTATAAGAGTTGCAATTTTTCTTCGTCAGAATAACATTAATTTATAAACAAGCGCCTTCAACCAAACAACAGTAGTGAGCTTGAGTGTATCTTTATAAGTAAAAAATAATACTTATCAATAAACAAGCAACTTTAACCCAAAAACCTAGTGTACTCAAGTATTTTTGTTTTTACTAAATAATAGCATTAATTACATAAGCAAGTTTAACAGAATCATCAGTGCACTCTAGTATTTTCACCTTAAATAAATTGAAATTTTTATCAATAAACAAGCGCTTATAATACAATGACCCAGTATACTCAAGTCCTTTATTATAAATAAATTAAAATGTTAGTTAATAAAGAAACACCATTACTAGAGTAAGCTAGTGCACTGGTAACAAAATAAATAAAAATAGCAATCAAAAACAAACACCTTCTTAAATACCACTGAGCATTTGATTATTTCCATTGGGACAAATGCATTGAAAAGTAAAGACATGACTATAATGAAATGATTTTAGTTGAACTTAACGTTGACAGTAAATAATGATAATGTTGGTACAAATGAAGCACTTTTATGTTAATAATGTAGTGTGCTTAGGTCGTTTAATTAGAAACAAGTTAAAATATGCAGGTGCCTTGACTAATTGATAACTTGTAGCTGATGATATTGTTTTCAATTCTCCAACAAAAATTATCGAATGATGCTGTGCATTTGACTACTTATTTGTTATCAACTTTAATATAAATTGTTATTTATAACTCCGATATTAAACAAGTGTTTTAAACTCTATATCACCCTGCACCTTCAGCTTTTACTTTTTGATAATTTGAAATCTTATTTATTATTAAAAAAGCACCTTGAACTATATAACGCAGTGCACTAAAATCCTTTTTTTTGTCTAGATATATCTTTACATAAATATCGTAGTACACTTTCGTAATAACGCTGCACATATGATCATTTTTATTGACAATTAATGCCATAAATAATGAATAAAGAAAAAAATATAACTAAAGGATTTTAGTGAACTGCATTACGTAGTTGAGGGCGCTCTTTTAATGATAAATAACAGTTCTAATCATCAAAAAGTGAATACTTAGGGGCTGGGTTACATAAAGTTAAAACCACTTGTCTAATATCACATATCACAGTTATAGAAAATAACTAACATTAAAGTCAAGTCACAAAAAAGAAGTCAAGCACACAGCATTATTTGATCAATTTTTCTAGGCATCAAAAAAATACCATGACATATATTATTAATTGGTCAAGGTACCTGTACATTAAATTGCATTATCAAAATTCTTTTAATGCATTTATTTATTTATTTATTAGTTATTGCATTCACTACTGACAACAAGAATCAAATGCTCAGCGGTATTTGGAAAAAAGTATTTGATTATTAATAAACATTACTAACTTTTTAAAACACGAAAACATAAATAGATTACGGTATTTAAGTAAGTATTTATCAATACCAAATAAGCGTTATAATTCACAATTGACACAGACTCAAGTGCTTAAAAGGCTTTAGTACTAATGAACATTTAATGTATTAAACATACAAAGACAAAAACGTACTGGACTATTTTGTTATAAGCACTTACTTATTGATTAAAATATTAATTTATTTAGGATGAAAAGGGTAGAGCGTACTGGATTATTTTGTTAGTTACCGTCCGGAATATTATTTTATTAATTAATAAACCAATTTTTATCCTTTGAATTCAATCGTCTTACATAAATTTGATGTTTAAATGTCGCACGCAGCTCCGATTTCAAAACTTTGCGCTTGATAGTACCGCCGACCGCCAGCTAGGTGGTAACTACTAGTTTCTGGCGAACATCACAAGTAAGAAAATTGCTTATAGTACATAAGAAGGGCTGGCTCACTCGACGAGACCTACGCTACGGCAGAGGCTACAGCACCAATTAATTTGAATAAAATACCTTTGTCTAAATACCACGTTAAACTCCATGTTTTGACTCTTACTCTACCCACTCTCGTCATCTTTATCTACATTATATGGCACTGTTGTCTAACTACTGTGAGAATTAGACAAACTATCAAAGCTCTTTGGCACTAGTAGTCGCGTCTTACATGATATACTGACAAGGGGTCCTTCGCGACTGCTGTGGGTCACTGTCCAACCATCCACCAGCCACACTAGCTTTAGCGGCGGTATCGGACTCCATCAGAAGCACTACCTCTCCACGCATGTAGCCTCTAGCACAGGGTGTTTACTGCTGCTCGATCCTCATTGCCAAACCACCCATCAGTGACAGCGACTCAAGCGGTGGCATTGTATTCCAGCAGAAGCACTGCCTCACTATACCTAGAGTCTCCAATCCAGGGTTCTCCTCGTTAATTCATCTCTACAGCCAATTCGACATCCTAGGAAAGGATTCTTGCCCATGCCGATTCCCTTTCGCTGTTCTAAGCCACTCACCCCAATAGGCCGCTCATAACATGTAATAAGCGCTTGTTTATTGATTAAAATTTTATTTTATTTGAGATGAAAAGATCAGAGTGCACTAGATTATTCTGTTAAAAATTGGTACATCAAGCTAGCTGGCTAAAACCTCATGCCACACTAGGCATGAGGTCTACAATTTGTCGCTAATTTGTTACTAATTTGTTACGTCAAAACTGATCTTGTCGCTCATTCCCCTTTTTAAATAACGATGTAAACGTTAGCTTAATATCAAGCTAGCTGGCCACACATGCTTATCTACAACTAAGAGGCAGATAGCTCCACAGCATTTGCACAATAATTTGTCACTGAGAGATAACCCTATTGCCGATTTTATTGCCAATCTTAAAATAAGCAGAAACGCAATTTCTGCCGATCGGCATATCAAGCTAGATGACAACACGTGCGTATCTCCGACTAGGAGGCAGATAGCTCCACGGGATTTGCACGATGATTTGTCGCTAAAAGATCATCCTGTTGCTAATTTCATTGCCAATCTTGAAACGAGCGAAAACGTGACTTCTGCCGATCGGCATATCAAGCTAGCTGGCCTGACGTGCGTATCTCCAACTAAGAGACAGATAGCTCCATGGGATTTGCGCAATATTTTGTTGCTAATTTGTCGCTGAAATATCAGCCTATTACCGATTTTGTTGCTGATCATAAAACGAGCGAAAACGCGATTTTTGCCGATCGGCATATAAAGCTCATTGGCCACACGTGCGTATCTCCGACTAGACGGTAGATATCAAGACGATATTCAAGCTAGAACTTGTCGCTTTTTTGCCGCTCAAAAAAGAGCTAAATATCGTATCTTTAGTTAAAATGCAGATATAAGTCCACGGGTTTTTCACTGTTCACGATAATGTGGTCAAGTACATATTTACTTAATGCTGTGATATTGCTCTGATAATAAACATATCGACAACTTCTGCAAAAACTAGCACCGGTAAAAATTTGATGTTTTAAGTAACGTAAGTAAATAACGAATGGTTTTAGTCTTCATTTGGGCATCGATACAGTCCAAGGAAACACGAGATGGGAAGATAAACGCGGTCAGACATTTTTGTTGTTTTTATTATTTAGGTGTGTGTCTGTGTGTGTGCATGCGTGTGAAGCTCGTGTCATTATATGTATGTTAATATGTATAGATATGTGTGTTTAGAGAAAGTGACTTGTGCGGATTTTACATGCTTTTAGTTTATATACTAATATCATGGTAAAATGATGCGGGCATCCGCATAATTCCTATTTTGACCTCATAATAACCCTTTCGTAAAGTAATTGACCGCATAACTCACCATTCATGCACACACATATAAATATATCTTCCTATATTGTGTAGCTATCTGGGTGGGGCTTTTCACACAACCCTTACAGCGCCCCCACCCATAGGTCCCCTTTAACCCCCCGCCACCCACACTGCCCCCCACAAAATAAAGTAAAAATCATTTCATTTTCTTCCTTACTTTGACACATAACAATTTTTCTCGACGACCCACATAGACCCTCAAGTATTTTTTTCGTAACTCCCTAACGCCCCCGACACTACTTTTATGGAAACTGACAGGGATCATACCGTCTTTCTCAGACCTTGATGTATATACAGACGTGTACGTGTCGTATATGTATTAATCTTTTGTTTTTAAACTACTTCAATATTCGATTACTTTAAGACAAAACTTCCTTATCGCTATGATTTATCTCTTCGTCAAGAAGAAATTGAAAGTCATAATTGATTTATAGGGGATTGTTGTGGAAAGCGTTATTATAATCATATATTGAATTATATAGTTAACTGCTACATTACATGGTTAACTGTGTGGGGCATTTCAAGCAACGCTCCACCACATAAAACCATTTATCTTGGTAGTTAAAAGATTATTCAATCATTCGTGTTTTACTCAAAGTCTTTTAAGAAAAATATCATTTACTACATCATAAAAATAATATGTCATATACATTTTTGTACTGTAAAAATGTTCATTTGTAAAAGAATGTTAACTAATGAGAAAATGTTGATTTCTTATCAAGAACGTTTTTTTTATCTATTTTTCCACAGCGCCCAGAAGGCAAATTAATGGACTTTATACATACGAATAATTAATAACCAGTCCATTTATACAACTAAGAGAATGATCAGAAATTAATTTATATCAATTGAATTTCAACCGACTTGTAGGTATGAAGTTCTTGGTGCGCGAAGCATTTTTTTATTAGCATGTATGATAAAATATGTATACAATGTGTTTTTTATGGGTATGTGTTATGTTATTTTGTATCAATACCAATACCTATACCAATACCAATACATACATAAGGTGAAATTGCATTTAGTTGATTATTAATACAAACCGGGAAAGTTTCGCATTATGATGACATATTTTACGAGTCAACTTATGAAGCCCTATCAAACCACGTAGACTAAGGTCTATTCCTATTCTGTTTTAAAGTAATGTTGAAATCGGTTCAACAGATAAACACAACATAAATTCATAGGATGGATTATGAGGTAATAAATTTTGTTTATACATATAATAATATTAAAATCATTTTATTGTTTAATATATTATTACTTATTATCGAAAATGTCTTTCCAAACTATATTTATAATGTCTCAGAAGTTTTTTCTATAAATTTTAACAAAAGTTCCATTTTTATTTTTGCATCTCGGGATATGAGCGATAATTTATCGCTGATTTGTCGCTGAAAAATCAGCCTATTGCTAATTATATTGCTGATTTTGAAACGAGCGAAAACTCGACTTCTGCCGATCATAATATCAAGCTAGCTGGCCACAGGTGCATATCTCCGAGTAATTTTCACTTTGTATAAAATTAACTGTTACTTGCATAAAAGTATTACTTTTGACTCAATGTTAAAGTTAAGTAGTTTCTGTTATTATGGTGTCTTGTAAGTTCAGAGATTATTAAAAGCTTATCAACACAATGTAAGAGTCGAGCTTGCTTATATATTTATAAATTTAAAATTCTAATATTATTCGAGCACTGACAGGTATTACCATTAGACCCCACAAGATTAAAGCTTTTCTTACTACTAACTTTTAGTTTCTACGGAATTAATCCCATGTTTTTGGATTAACTAAAAATATTCGCTTAGCTCGAGAACGAATTTAAACATTCTTGTTTCTTATAAGTATATGTAAGACAAAATATAACTCTCAGCACTGGGAATACATCACCACTGACTTTTATCTTATGCGTATAGCAATTTATGGCCGAATCATATTTTTTGCCGTTTTCAGATTTTGATCGAGAAAGTATCGTAATTACTTGTTTATTGACGTTATTAGGTAGATTGTTATAAAAAGTTAATACACTGGCTGCAAAATTGTAAAAACAAAGCTGATGAGACTCTGTGGGGGAAGCAAGAAGTAGCGTAAGGGAGTAAAATTGAGCGACGGTTCAAATAGTGTTAGGTAATTTTCTTAAAATTAATGAAAAAACTACAAAATAAGTCTTTTTTTTTGTGCGGAGCTAAGGGGGCTGTGAGGTTACGCGGTGGGAGCGAAAGGCATCGGGAAATGATAAAGTACGACTTTACCCCAAAAACTATATAATATGGCAAGATATATCTTTCCATGTGATGAAGTGATTTTGAAGGGTCATGCAACCCTCCTCCACACTGGCAGTCAAATTTTTTTCTCTTCCCCCCCTCCTCCCAGTAAGAAAATATTCGCTTTGCTTCTCAACTAAGGTAAAAGACCCAGTTATGAGACAGGTTTTTGATATGAGTCGCGTATTATAAGTGATTTTCGTCATATAAACGGTGTATTATCCTAATTTTCAACCAAATAAGAAATATTTACTGTCAAAAAGTAAAAAAATATTTGAACTCTGACTTTTAAAGTGTTAGATATTATTAAAAATTAATTTTATGTTCGTTGTTCACATGCTCTAGTTTATGGAACATTGATTTGTACTATGACCCGGTGTTCCATAAATTTGCCCCTATTTATGAGACATAAAAAAAATTGAATTTATGTACTTATAATGTATATATTATGTTTATTAACATATTTTACATAAAATAATGCACAGTAATAAAGTATTTAATAGCTTGTTATGTATTTTAAAACTAAGTAAATTGAAATAAATACTAATAATGGTAGGATTGGAAATACACAGGTAAATCTTGAATCTAAATATTAGACTTTGAATAAATAATTTAACGTTAAATGCCAATAAAAAGATAAAAATAAAATCGTTAAGACTCTTTTTTCATTTCTTCTTGTAGTTTTAAAATCTGTTCTTGAATATTTTTTGTCATTTCTTTTTTTTGCATCAACAACTTTCTTTTCTTCTCTTGCAATTCCTTTTTTTTCAGCTTTTTTTTCCTTGATTTCTTGCTGTCTTTCCTTCTCTAATTTTTCGGCATACCAAGCATCAGACGTTCCCGCAGAGGGTAATCTTGGTTTATTTAAGCCTTCTACCTTTATTCTCTTTTTTTTTCGGTAAATATTTGGAAGGCAATGTAAATGCATTTTGGAAACTGGCGGTCATGGCATCTGTTAAAACATTTTATACATGTTATTGTTAATTATTTAGATAAATACATATTTTATTAAAAATTGTTCGTTTATTTACCATTTGACTTGGGCCTATCTGGCTCATTTAGAGTGGATTGAACATTGCTTACTTCTGAATTATTTTGAGGTAAATTATTTTCACTAGAAGTCGACTGTAAATTATTTGATGCAGATTTATCTTTGCTGGCCTTGATAGAAGTCACTGAAATATGTTTACGAAAGTTCAATTACAATGACAACATGTATAGTTTAAACGTATGGCATACCTGTTTGATCGATTTCTGAGCTTATCATAGCAAGATTTGGCGATAGTTCTTGCAAGACATTATGCGGCAACTGTTCAATTTCTTTAGATGGCTCAATTACACTTGTGGCATCATGAAGGTGAAAAATATTTGAGGTTTCGTTGGGTAAATGAATACCTCATGATAGCTCACAAGTTAAGAGTATTTCTTGTACCACGTACCCGTTTTTATTTCCTTCACTATCTACCGAAAGAAAGAAGCAGAAAAAATATTTGGTATATTAAATGCGTATGTAACTGCAAAGTTTTTGCAACATTATAAACTAACTAACTAACTTGAATTATTTCTTGATTAGAAGTTGTTGAAATCAACCGATTTTGTGAAATTTCACTTGAGACAAAATTTTTTTCATTCTCTGACCCCTCTAAAATAATTGCACCATTATCATCCAAAGTCAAAATACAATTGTCTCCAGATTCGATATAATTACTATTATTATTGGAAAGACTCATTTCACTCGTTAATCTTTCATCGCTGAATCTTTGTTTTTCAGAACTATTATTTTCAACAATTACTTTCGGTGGTGCCACAATTTTATATTAAACACCTATCAAGGCTTCTGCACTTTTGATTTCAGGTTTGCCCTTCTTCCTTATCTCGTCTAAATATATTAAAATAACATAAATCAGTTAAAAAAATTTTTTTAAACTGTGAATGTTTATCAAAGTTGGAATACTAATAAAATTTTAAAGGGGTAATAAACATTAGAATATTAACTACTTGAGAAGATTTCATCGATGACAATTAAAAATAAACATATACAATTTTTATAAACAATTTAAAAATAAATAAAAATATTTTTGAAAAAAATTAGTTGAAAACTAATTACTTGGCAGGCCATCATTTTTAAGATAAAACCAATACTCGAAAAGGGATTTATTTTCAATGTCGTTGGTCCATACTCTTTCAGCTTCGCTGTCTTGAAATTGTTTCAACAGTTCTTCGGATAAGTAATCATCTAAGTTTAATCGATGACTGTTATTCATACTTGAAGTCTTTTCCGTCTGAACACATTTTGAGATTTGTTTATCGTTGATACAATCGACTGATTTTTCTTCTTCTTAGAAAAAACATCGTATTCTATTGCCTGAGGATTGAATGGAACGAGACCTGCTGCTTTGAATCCACTGATAACAGTACTGCTTTCTTCTTTAAAATTATCAAGTGTGAATTTCAAAACTTTTGAGAAATTCTCTTTGTTGATAACATTATCATCATTTGAAGCTTTCCACAGAAGAACAGATTTCTTCCACGTTTGTTTTAGTGGATGAAAGTATGCAATGTCTAATGGCTGTGTTATGTGAGTTGAATTGGGATGGAGCGCAATCAACTCAATTTTGTTTTCTCGACAAAAAGAAACTAAAGGAAGTGTCATGTGAGACGAGTGCCCATCTAAATATATGACTACAGGAAACTCAATGCTCTCTTCTAGAAGCCATGGGTAGAAAACATTAGTAATGTACTCGTAAAAAGATTCAGTTGTCATCCATCCGTTATCTGAAATTCCGAGACCCCATCCAGAAGAGGTATTTTTGATAACTTTCGTGGGAATACTTCCTTTATACGAGTACCTTACCATTGGTGGAGCTCGAACACCTGATGCACTGTACATGAAGAGAACTGTCAAACATTCTTTTTCTAAACTAACAATATTATAAACTGAGCGAGCTTCTTTTTCAGTCAATACTTTGTTGACACTTGGATTGAGTAATATGCTCGTCTCATCACAATTAAATATACTGCTTGGTGACATGTTTAATAAATTTTTGCTTTTTAAGTAATCCTCTTGTTCTCGGAACCATTCCTTTAAACTCTCTTGAGTCACAGAAGCTCTTGCTGCACTTAAGTTTTGAACAGTCCTAATGGACAAATTGGGATGTCACCTACGAAAATCGTTGTACCAACTTCTTTCAGGTCGGTTGTTGATGAATACAGTCTCCCTGTCAAGGGATATCAAAAACTTTTGCACGCTATCAAGGAGTTCGTTTTTTGTTACTGGACAACCTCTTGCTGCTCTGTACAAAATCCAGTCAACTATTTTCTTTTCTTCTGTTTCCAATAAAATAGGAGGTGGTCCAGTCTTGCTTTGGTTCGGATTTTGCTTCTTTCTTGATAAAGTTGACACAGGTACGCTAAATGCTTTTGCAACTTTTCGAAGTGACATCCCAGAATCAGAGGCTTTAAGAGCATTTTTTAAATTAATTTCAGAATAATTTTTTCTTTCAATGGTTCCCTTTTTTTTCCTCTCTTGTTATTTTTCTTGATGACAACACCAGATTTGTTCACTTTTGAGATTTCACTTTTCAACACTTCATGATTGTCTAATTTTTTTCTGGTTTTCATCGTGCAACTTTCTCAATTTATTTTAAAGGAATCTGTTCTATATCATACCCTTTTTCTGAATCATACAAACAATCTAAAGAAAAAAATACAAATTTCTCGTAATAACTATTCTACGTAAGCTTCGCTTTATAGGTTAGAAGAACAATTTTACCTCGAAATCAGCGTTGTTTCAATTACATGTATTTTCACGCATCAACAAAGTAACTTTAATATTTTTATCATTATTAGTAAAAAAAAAACTTTCACAAGTGATTGTTTAAGTACGATAAACAACCAAAAAACTTATTGACAAACGCGTATGCTTGTTGTCTCATAAAATGGTGCAATGCAAGTAAACACCTTAGCCTTAGTTTATGGAACACACACTAGACTGTCTCATAAATAGGGACAACCCTGTCGACGGTGTATAGATTATAAAACACTCGAATATTTTTGAAAATTATTGAAAAATTAAATGTATTTTTTTTTATTTACGGTCTAGGATTGTAATAATACAAACTAGTTTTTTTACTACACCTGGAATGTTTTTGATTCTCTAATACGGTAGTTTATAATGGGCATGTGAACCTATACTATGGTACGAATGGAAGCCACTCATAGAAGAGACGCGGTGCATTTTTACTTTTAATTTTTTTTTCAAATAAAAATCTTCGCAAGTTAGATTTAGTTCTTACAGTTTTACTATACCATACTTATAAATAAAAATAAATATTTCTACCGTAGATATATATGGACGAATGTTTTTAAAATTAAAGATTTGTGGTGGTGTCTCATAAATACGGACGGTGTCTCATAACTGGGTCTTTTACCTTATTTTAACAAAAGAAAATTTTGAGGTGTTGAAGACCCCCTTCAGACCCCCTTTGCACTTTTTGCACCCCCTCGCTACCCCATTCGATTGTATCATAATTGTGTCAACTAATAAGGTCGAATTTATTTGTCTTGATACAGTGATTTTAGAGTTATGCAACACTTTGCCCCATCACTTTTTAAAATTTTTTTTTTATAACTAAATGAATTTACATTTTATAGAAAAATTAACATGATAATTTTATCCTGTTTTATGGTAAGTAATTCAACCAATTTGGTGGTAACAGTAAAAATAAACGCAGAAAACAAAATTAAACCTGAAAATTTACTGTTCAATCTTTGTTTAAGAATCCGTTAAAATAAGTTTGCAAGTGTATGTATCCTAATTTATAGTTGCTTTTATAAATATTTCTACCGTATTGAATTTTTTAGTTTATAACATGAAAAATATATATGAATACAAAATTTTAGCAAATTTTTCCTCTACCTTGAGATTTTGCTATAACGGGTTTAATTAAATTTTTTAAAATTTTTAATACGTTTGTCAATTCTATTGTTAAAAACGAATAACATAACGATTCATCATGCTAAAACAAAAAAAACATTACATGATTATATTAATTATTCAAACGGTGGTCCTCGCCAGTAGCCCTACGTACTACTAGTAGACAAAAATCTACTGTCAACCCAGACAGTGTTTAATAAACAATGAAAAAAATATGATTTATAAACTTTCACGAAACTGAAGAGCTCAACTTTAAGTTTATTTTCATTATATAAGTTTTAAAACTTTTATATTATTGCTTTGAAGGCTGTCGAAACAACATTTAAAATGATTAACACTAGGAGACAAATATCTAATATCAAATAATTTTTAATAAAAAACATGTACATAAAAACGAAAACTAAAGAGCTCAACTTTAAGTTATTTTTATAATATAATTTTTAAAACTTTTCTATCAATACCAATAACGTTGTTAAAACAAAATTCAAGAAAATTAATTCAAGGAGAGAAATATTTAACATCAAATGATTTAAATTAAAAAAAAAAACGTAAAAGAATTGTGATGTTACACATCAGAGTATAATTTTTTTTAGAGAATCTTATATCGTTCGTATGAATATTAAAATATTTACAAAATTGTGTTACACCGACATAAGCCAAAATTGAGATAAGTATATCTATGATTCTTATACGATAATTTTTAGCTACATACGTGATGAAGTGACATAAATTAAAAAATTTCTATTTATAAAAATAGATTGATTTAATTTGCAATTTAGTCAAAATTAAAATTTTTTTTCCAAACTGTATTTTAATAGCAATAAAGATGCGTTACCTGTATTTAAAGTTATTTTTGCTTTATGCTCGTATTTTTGCTGTTTAACTTTGTATCCAATCTTCTTTAATTGCGTGTAACTCTTAAAATTTATCTTTAAATAATTATTTAAATACATGTTAATCTTTAAAAATATATATTTAAATTGGATTTGCAACAGATTTGAAAATTTCAGTGGGGGGTTGGCACGCGAAGCGTGATTCAATTCACCAGTATATATAGAGGGGTATTGAGAACTTCTGTGTGTGTGTGTATGCGCGCGCGCGCGCGTGCTCGCGTGTGTGCATTATATATATAGTAATTGGGCTTCACCCCCTGCGCAATTCGATCACCAACCCCCCATGAAATGTTTAAAACTTGAAAATTCAATAGCTACATTTGATTTAAATTTAATATACACAACATGATGAGCTTGTTAGATAAATAATCAATTGTTACTCAGTTTGTTTACTTTCCTTAATGATGTTTTTAATATTCTAATATACTTAAAATATACATACAACATTTGGTTTCGTATCACTATATATATATATATATATATATATATATATATATATATATATATATATATATATATATATATATGATGAATACAACTATTATTTGAAATCAAAGTGTTCAGAGATAGAAGTTTTATTATAAAAGCTTTTTTGTAAAAAAAGATACACATAATTGTATAATCATATGAATTAAAGTATTTGTTAATCAACATTTAATATTATTATTACATAGTAGCGATATGGTATTCGGCACGAAAAATGAAAGTATAAAGATTTTTATGCTTATGAAATCGGCGTTTGAAAATATACGACGATTTTTGTAATTATGAAATTTCTAGTACAAAATTAAAGGCTGTCCTGTTCTTAAATTTTGTATCATTAATTTTTTACCAAAATTCAAGATTTTCGAGATAAATGTTAAAGTTATAATACGCATACAAAATTTTATAATGTGAGTATTTTAATTTTTTTTACGGAAGAACTTAAAAGTAGAGTGTCTTAATAAACTTCGCCAAACAAATAATAAAATTGTCAACGGTTCAAAAAATTTTTGCCATACAATGTTTTTAATGTTTGCTTCGTTCTTCATCATTTTGTATTTATATATTCTCAGGATATTTTCATCTTGATACCAATACGTATAGTTGACTATGAGGAAACAGAGGTATTTTGTAGTAAAATCCTAATCCATCAAAACTTTGACCTGGCGATTTACTGATTGTTATGGAAAAAGCTAGGACTATTAGAAACATTCACTACCTTTATATTTTGCATAATCTATGCTGTGATAAGTATGCTCTTTTCCTTTAATAAAATTAAAAATTTCAATTAAAATGAACGAAAGTTTGTTATAAGTTGTTAGAATTACTTTGTTTGGGCACCTATTTATACCATCTCCATAAACTTGTTTACAAACATCAGTTTTCCATCCTTGTAGAATTTTAAAAGATTTGTTAATTTGCAATGTCTATTAACAATAATAAGACTTTATAGTTTTACTGATTATTGAACTCTTACACTGATGCTTTATCTCTGGAAGTATTCTATGACTTGTCATTTCTCTAGGTAATAAAATTGGAGCAATTCCTGGCCAAGTCATAGATGTAACCTTTTTCTTTCAAAAAAAAAAATTAATGTTTTGTATGAAAATGTTTTTACAGAACCTTCTGGACTATTGATAAAATATAATTTTGTATTACTGTTAATAATTTTAATATGAATGATTTTTTAATTACTATTTAGGTTAACAAGTAAATCCTCACAATTTGTTACTAAATCAATTACAGTTTCATTGTTCAGAATATTTTAAGATTTTACTGTTTCATTTGGTTCTGGTAATTTATAATCTTTACATGATTTTTTGATACAGAAAATAAGATTATATATATCCGTTTTTTTAACCTAAAGCTGGAATCGTATAAAATTAAAAGTAAAAGAAGAGGCGTGCAAATCACTTTTTACAATTAAGATGAAAAACATTTTCTACATTACGTCAGGAAGCAGTAGTGGGACACATTAATTTTAACAAGAATCTATACTGGGACATGAAGGTACCAGTAGTGGGACAAAATACAATTCAGATAATTAATAACAATATAAAACAATTAGACTATTCAAAGAAGTACTTAGTCGGTTCACACATATTCATTTGAATGATCTAAAAGCATACGGGATTACAAAGAAATAATTATAAAAAATTAGCTTTTTTTTCTTTAACTAAAGCCTGCATCTCCATGTCTAATAGCTCTTTTTCAAAGTTTTATAATTTTTTATTTAATTTATTTTTTTGTCTACTAGATGATTTCTATTGTATTTACTATCCCTTGAGTTTATGGATTTACTTAATTTTTGTATTTCTGACTTAATATTTCTGATTTCCTGCAGTTTTTCCTATTTCTTTTCCTGAAAAAGTTTTTTTATTTCCTGTTCTTTTTCTTTTAATAATTTTTTTTTCTCTTTCTTTCTTGTTTATTTCTAAGAGTTGGTTTTTATTTCTTTTTTGTCTCTTCTTTTTTATCAAGAGCTTTTATTAAATCGCCTACTACGGAAGCCCTTGGAATATCACTTGAACATTTCTTTTTTTTGTCTTAAGTGTTAAAATTTGGGATGGTGAAAACTGATCTCATATGGTCTGATACTTATATTTGATTCATCCAAAATAAAATAAAAAATTTAAACATACAGTATATTTTAAAATTTAAGCAAGATAAATTATAAACAGCACTAATGCGAAGCTGCATCAAAATCTGCAATTATTACATCTAATAAGCAATAATTAGATTAACAATAAGTATTTAAACCATTGTCACCTATACTTTGTTCTACATATCAAATTGTCATAGCAATTTTGAGGTAATGTTTTCACTTACTATTGTTTATTCAATATTCAGGTACTATACGGCTACAACCTCTCTATAACTCCGTGTCAAACACCCTTTTTACTCATACCCCAACCGAAAGTAAGACTTTGTTCCCTGATTTCGGGGAGCAAAGTGCCACATTCCTCCCAGGTAAAAAATCGCATGTACTGATCATAGGAAAAGTATTGTGCCATTCACTGCGAGAAAATACTCTTCTTAATAAGCAGTACATGCGATTTTTACCTGAAAGGTTATGTTGCACTTTTTTCCATCAAATCAGGGAAAAAGGTCGTATTTTCAGCGGAGAAAGAGAAAAAATCGTATACGTCCCACTTAGCCTCCTACTCGAGCAAGTCAGCGGTAAACTGGGACAAGTCTTGTCTTCTTGTCCCAGCATTGGATACTATATGGAAGGCTAATTGGGACACCCTTTTTTTATAATAAATAGTTATTATTTACAGCAATACTAAATTACAGATTTAGAGAAGAGGTGCAGTATGATTTAAAAAATATTGGCAGTGTTTTAATTCATTTTTTTTATACTTTAATCTAATTTTTTGCGTTCACTTCTGATGCATGAAAACTGACCATATAGCAGGCTGCCCTTACCGAAAACTCTATATAGTTTTGTTTTTAAATTATTTATTTTATGTGTGAGTTAAATACAAAATAACTGCGTCCACACAGAGGGAGCTCCTGCAATCGCCATGCTGCCTCCATAGGGCTTAAATAGCGGCTATCTACATACTCTCATATTTCACGTAAAAATTTCTGTATCGTCTTTTTTATCACTCGTATTTGTTTTCGTTATTTTACGTAATGCTTTATCTCCTTATTTATAAATATAATCAAAAATGTACTTTATACCTTTGAATAGATGCACAATACTCAACATTATTGTGGCAGTTATACTTGGTTAACAAAAATAGATTGTATGGTACTACCATTAAATTATAAACTAAAATTTTTTCATTACTATTTTTGATTCTATATATCTGATTATTACATCTAGTGTCACTTTCTTTGAAAAATGGGTATCTATTTTTTGTAAAAACAGTTTTAGTAGTAAATTTTTTAAAAACTTTTTTGTACAAATTTTTTGATGACTGGTAAGACATGGACTATCTTTACCATGAGGTCTATGAAACATGTGTTAATAACTAATTTTTGCATTTGTAAATAAAATAGAATTTCGAAATATACGTATCAATGTCTGTATTAGTAAATAATTTAATGTTACGATGCAATGGTACAATAATATAAAAATGAGGTAATCCTTTTTTTTTAATTCAATGGTATAAACGTAAGCAATAACTTTTCCAAAAATATTGTGTTTAGTTACATCGTCTAAAATTAATTTCAATTTTGTATGAAATAATCCAACAGTTATATTCGGTATATCATTCAGAGTGATACCTTTAGAAAAGTTTTTTAAAATTTGCTTTATTTCTCTCTATTTAGGGTTAGATGTAACACGGTTATAAAAAAAATCAGGTCATCCAAACTCTTGCATTATTGCAATTGCATCTTGATAATGTTTCTGCAAATACCTAGTACCACCGATGTATGTGGAAGTTAAAACAAAAATATTTCTGACTATATTGTTTTCAAAATTTTTAGAATTATTTGAGGCACTGCGCATTATGTAATCTATTTAACCTTGATAACATTTAATCCTCAGAATTTTTTAGTTATTGCGAAAAACACTTATTCTATTGCTTTTTACCGTAATGTATGCATGAAAAAAAAATAATGCATTTATCTTCCAGAATAAAGTATGGGACTAAAATTTTTAGTACTTGGTCGATAAGTACTTCGATATAAGTAATATTGAAGCAACGTAAGGTTTTCTGCTTTTGACAAAAATTTTCTTTTGTCACATGTACTCCATCCTACATTTCCTACTGGAAATAATAAAGAAAATACGATTGGGTCGACATGCTATATTCAGCATACAGCATAAATAATGCAACCTATACAGGTGTTCATAAATCAGATGATAATATTCATATAAATTTCCTTGTATAAATATTAAACAATATTCGTTAAGGCTTGCCACCTCATGTAATTGAATTAAAAATAATGGCAATACTAATGTTAATTCGAAATTTAAGTATATAAGATGGCTTATGTAACGGTGCACAATGGCGATCTACTAAATTGTTGAAAAATAACATAGAAGGCGGAATAGTTACGAAAGGAAAAATTGGTAATAAAGTTTTTATTGCAAGGATTCCATAACATACCGTAAATACTTTATCATTACCCTCCATTTTATATAAAAAACAATTCCCGTTAGTTGTAGCATTAGCTATGATTATAAACAAATCTCAAGGTCACAGTTTTAATAATGAGGAATTATACTTAAAAACCTTCATTTTCTCATGGTCAATCGTACGTGCCTTTATCGAGATGCAAAAATAATAATGAAATTTTTGTTAAAATTGACAGAGAAAACATTTTAGATATTGTAAATATAGTTTGAAAAGACGTTTCCGATAATATATAATAATGTGTCAATCAATAACAACAAAATTGTAATATTCTTATATGCATAGACAAAATTTATTACCTAATAATACATCCCATGAATGTATACTGTGTTTATCTGTTGTATCGATTTCAACATTGATTTAAAACAGAATAGGAATAGACCTAAGTCTACGTGGTTTGATAAGGCTTTCTAAGTTGACTCATAAAATGAGGCATCTTAACGCGAAACTTCCACGGTTTGTATTAATAATAAACTAAATGCAATTTTATCTTATGTATGTAATAATAAAATACATACAAATAAAAAGGTTACACATAGTCTATCATAAATGCTAACAAAAAAATGCTTTGCGCACCAAGAATTTTATACTTAAAGATCGATTGCGATAAAATTAATATAAATTGATTCCTGACCGTACTCTTAGGTGTATAAATGTAATGGTTATTAATTATTCGTACATATAAAGTACATTAATTTGCCTTATGGGCAGTGAGGAAAAATAGATAAAAAAAAAAGGTTTTTGAAAGATAGGAAACATGTTTTTATTAGTTAACATTCTTTACAAATGAACATTTTGACAGTACAAAAATATGTATGACATATTATTTTGATGATGTATTAAACGATCTTTCTCTCCAAAGACTTTGAGTAATACATGGATAAATAAATAATCTTTTAACTACCAAGATAAATGGATTTAAATGGTGGAATGTTGCTTCAAATTCCCCCCACAGTTAACTATATAATGTAAAAGTTAACTATATAATTTAATATATAATCATAATAACGCTTTGCACAACGACCTTTTGTAAATCAATTATGACTTTGAATTTCTTCTTGACGAAGAGATGTATCATAGAGATAAAGAAGTTTTGCCTCGAAGTAATTGAATAATTAAGCAAATTAAAAACAATAGATTATTACATTTACGTCACGTACACGTTTGTATACACATCAAGGTCTGAGAAAGACGGTATGATCCCTGTGATTTTCCATAAAAGTAGCGTGCCAGGCAGTGGGGGGTTACGACAGAATACTTGAGGGGTCTGTGTGGGGTGTCGAGAAAAACTGCGATGTGTCAAAGTAATGGAGAAAATACTGGATTTTTACCTTGTTCCTTGGGGGGCAGTAGGTGCGACGAGGGGTTTACGGGGGTCTATGAGGGGGCTGTTGGAGTTGTGTTAAATGCTTAACCGAGATAGCTATATATATGTATATATCTTCCTGTATTATATAGTTATCTCGGTGGGCCATTCCACACAACTCCCCCCCACTACCCCCCATTCACCCCCCCCCATAAAATAAGGTAAAAACCTTTCATTTTTTCCTTGTTTTGACATATAGCAGTTTTTCCGAAACCCCCACAGACCCCCCACGCATTTTCTTGTAACTCCCCACCGCCCCCTCACCATCTGCCACACTTCTTTTGGAGACCATGGATCACATCGTATTTATCGTATTTCTTGGACCTTGATGTGTATATAGACGTGTACGTGTCGTATATGGATTAGTCTGTTATTTTTAATCTGCTTCAATGATAAATTATTCTAAGACAAAACTGTCTTATCGCCACGATTTATCTCATCGTCAAGATAAATTTAAAGTCATAATTGAGTTACAGGGGGTCATTGCGCAAAGCATTATCATTATATATTGAATTATAAAGTTAACTGTTATATTATTTAGTTAACTGTGTGGGGCATTCCAAGCAACGTTCCACCATATAAAACTGTTTATATTGGGAGTTTTAAGATTATTTAGTCATTTATGTTTTACTCAGAGTCTTTTAAAAAAAAATGTAATTTAATATATCATAAAAATAATATGTCATATATATTTTTGTACCGTAAAAATGTTTATTTGTAAAGAATGTTAACTAATAAGAACATGATTTGTTTCTTACAATATATTTTGTTTTCATCTATTTTTCCACACCACCCAGGAGGTAAATAGATGGACTTTATACATACAAATAATTCATAACCATTTCATTTATAAAACTCATTACGACCAAATATCAATTTACATCAATTGTATTTCCATTTATTTGTAAGTATAAAGTTCTTGGTGAGTTAAGCTTTTTTTTGTTAGCATTTATGATAAACTATGTATAAAATTTTCATGTGTATGTATTATATTATATACAAAAATTTAAATTACATTTAGTTTATCATTAATACAAACCGTGGAAGTTTCGCATTAAGATGACTTATTTTATGTGTCAACCTATAAAGCCCTATCAAACCACGAAGACTTAGGTCTATTCCTATTCTGTTTTAAATTAATGTTAAAATTAGTACAATTGTTACAGTTGGTACAACACAATATAGATTTATGGAATGTATTATTAAGTAATAAATTTTGTCCATACATATAGGAATATCAAAATCATGTTGTTATTATTAGATACATTATTACTGATAATCAAAAACTTCTTTCCAAACTATATTTTCAATATCTAAAATGTTTTCTCTATCGATTTGCATGAAAATTCCATTTTTATTTTTGTATCTCGATAAAGCCACATATAATTGAACATGAGAAAATAGAGGTTTTTTTAAGTATAATCCTACATTATCAAAACTTTGACCTTGAGTCTTGTTTATAGTCATAGCAAATGCTACAACTAATGAGAATTGTTTTCTATATAAAATAAAGTGTAATGATGAAGTATTTCCAGTATTTAATGTAATTTTAGGGATAAAAACTTTATTATCAATTTTTTCTCCCCTAACTATTTCGCCTTCTATGTTATACTACAACAATTTAGTAATTCGCAACCGTGTACCGTTACATAATCCATCCAATATACTTAAATTTCAAATTAACATTACCATTATACCTATTTTTAATTTAAGTTCATGAGGTCAATACCATGGAATCGATAAAATGAGACAGTTTATTTAAAAAATGTTCCTTTAAGATAATTATCGGGTAATTCTTTCCAGTATACACAAAGATCGAGACTTTCTGGTAGTCCAGAGTCTGAAACTATAATAGCACCGCATTCTGCTGTCAATGGTTTATTGTATGTATGTTTTTGCTGGCTGGTTTTTCTGAAAAAGATCATTTTATAATTTGGTAGTTTTTCTGCATTCGTGATTTGATTCAAATGCTTGTACTTTTTTGCTATTAGATTTTCTTTCATAATTTTCGTCAAAGTTTTGATAAGTTTTTTAAGAATTTTAAATATTCAGGAGTATTCATATGGCTATTTTAGAGAAAAAATTATATTCTCAGACTAAATAAAAAAAAAAAAAAAAAACAGAAAGTTATTGTTTAGATTATCTAACTCATCAAAAGCTTTATTGCGTTATAAGTGTTTTTATACAATCGAAGAATATTGTTAAGAATAATTAAATTAACTTCCCTTTTTTTTTCAGTTTCAAATTCTAAAAATACAATCTCAATATTATCTAAATCTAAAGGTAAACGGAAAGTTCTATGACTTGTCATACCTTTTGGTAGTAATACAGATGCAATTCCTGTCTAAGCCATTGACAAAATATTTTTACCTCTAGACAGAAAATAATAAATGAGTGTCTTATATAAGTAGATTTTTCCTGACCCTCCAGGACCATCTATAAAGAAAATATTATATTTTGGTTCGCGAAAAGTATGAAATATATTTTTCTGGTCATTATTCAAACTTTCATACATCGAGTTAAACATTTCTTTACTGAAACGTATGTTATCATCTATATCTTTTTTTTTCTCTATTTTTTTTTTTGGTGTAGGTAAATTAAAGCATTCACATAATTTATCTTCTGATTCTAAAATTTGGTTAATATGTCAAAGAGCTAAATTATCTTTATTATTGGGCAAACCATTCGTGAAAAATTCTTTGTATTTATTCCATATTTTATAACCTTAAACGTTTTCTGAAATTAAAAACCAAGCAAAAAATTGTCTTAATTGATATGGAAACATAACAGCAATTGCTTCTTTAAAAATATCATCGATTTTTTCATCATTGTTTATTACATCCATTGCAATTGCAGTATCTTTAAAAGTTTCAGAAGTTATTTCTTTACATGTTCTAATGTCTTTGAACGATGTCGAACCAATTACTTAATTTAATACAAGTTTAAAAAAAATCTTTTATGATTTTTTGGAGATACAATGTTTAATCGACCAATTGCAATATTTTTTGTTATGTTTTTCCTTTGAGATTAATTATAAGTTTAACTATAACGTGAGCATGTAATAAATTTGAGAAGCTTTTAATTTCAATACTTGTACCATAAGTTCCATTTTTTAACATTATGTTAATATATTTATCACTACTTTTACATTTTGATGATAAGTGTTTCCTACTCTAAATTCATAATAATTTTGCCCTTTATTTACAACATTATTGATTACTAAAGAACGAGCTTTCATGTGGAAATCTTCGTCACTATACAGAAAATAAGAAAAAGTTCTGAATAAACAATTTCCGTCTCCTTTTACGCTAACTTTTAAATTGTCTATTTTTAAGAATTGTAAAAGTATTTAGTTTGATTTTATAGTAAATTTTAATAGTACAAAGTACAAACGATTTTTCCAATTTACAGTGTGGAACACTGTGAAGAAGTTATTTCCATATTTGTCATCGAATCTGAAAATGAAAAATTCTTTCTAACCACTTATATCAATTGATAAAATAGAATGCATAATAGTAACGAAAATAATATAAAGTATATGTTATATAAAATTTAAATCATTTATATGTGATTAAAGTGATCTAAACTTTCCGTTGTTTAGAATTTAATCATTGAAAAAATAATATACACCTTTTTTCTCTAAACATATCGGAGAGTCCAAAAAAAAAAAAAAAACTATCAACGTGCCACAATAGTACCTTCTGGGTGGTGTGGAAATTTACTGATAAATACTAATGCTTAACGATATAGATCAAAAACTCTTCTTCCACACGCAATTCTGGGCACCAACCTCTACCCTTTAACAGATGAGATTTAAAGACTCTCCTTTTAAGTTAGAACAGTAGGGGGTTGGCGCGCGGAGTGCGCAGGGAGGCGAACCCCCACTAGTGTATGTATATATATATATATATATATACATATAGGGTGTTTGTGTATGTGTGTTCATGAATGGTTAGTAATGCGGACAATTCCTTTACGAAAGGGTTATTATGAGGACAAAATAGGAACTATGCGGACGGCTGCATAATTCCACCATGATATCAGTATACAAACTAAAAGCACGTTAAGTCCGCACCAGTCACTTTCACTAAGCACACGCACATACAAACACACACACACATGCACGCACGCACACACACACTCAAGCGCGTGCACTTACACCTAAACAATAAAAACCACAAAAATATCTGACCACGTTTATCTTCCCATCTCGTGTTTCCTTGGACTATATCGACGCCCTAACGAAGACTAGAACCATTCATTTTTTTCCTATGTTAACTTAAACAGAAAATTCTAACCAACGCTAGTTTTTGCAGAAGGCGTCTATATGTTTATTATCACAGCAGTATCACAGTATTAGGTAGATACGTACTTGACTGCATCGTCTTGAACAGTGAAAAATCTGTGGACCTACATCTGCATTCTAACTAGAGATACGATATTTGGCTATTTTTGAGCGACAAAAAAGCGACAAATTCTAGTATCAATATCGTCTCGCAATCTGCTTTTTAGTCGGAGATACGCGCGTGTGGCCAGTTAGCTTTATATTCCGATCGACAGAGATCGCGTTTCTGCTCGTTTCATGATCGGCAACAAAATCGGTAATAGGCTGATCTTTCAGCGACAAATTAGCGACAAATTTTCGCGAACAATCCGTCGAGCTGTCTGTTTCCTAGTCGGAGATACGCACGTGTGGCCGGCCATATTGGTCTAGGGAGCGCGCACAGTAAAAAAATTTGAATTTTTAAAGTAACATGAAAACTTTTATAATGATTTTTCAATTTTTATTTGTTGGGTAATAACCCAGTAAATTATGGCAATCATAAATGTTAAAGTATTCGACAGCTGACTGTATAAATATGTAGTAAATCATATATAATTGCAAGAAAATACATTGCATCGATCATCACTGAATTGACTACCGCAGTACGCGATGGAGCCTCCTCAAAGGAGCTTGTTTATAAATTATTGTTAGTATGAAGAAGAATTGCAACTCTTATAGCTATCTATCAGAGCTTAGTGAGTGTTGTTAACCTTTATTAAAAGATGTTTGTAATGTTAATTAGAATGCAGTGAGTATTGTTAAATCATAACTGACACAATACACTCATACTTTTTTTCCTAATTAATGCTCTTATTAAGTGAAAACGAAAATACTTGAGTACACTAGGTTTTTGGGTTAAAGGTGCTTATTTATTGATTAATATTATTTTTTACTTATAAAGATACACTTAAGGTCACTGTGTAGTTAGGTTAAAGACGCTTGTTAATAATTTAATATTATTATAAAGGAGATAAAGAAGATGTTACGTCGCATCACGTAGGTTTAGGCCAAGGTTTTCGCCTTATAGCCTGAGATTGATACCGCGGGGACTAGAGGTACTATCGATTTAGGTCAAATCTGTTAGCTCGCGTTCGGATTTCACAGGGGCTTATTCGTTAGCACACGGGGATCTGGGGATTTCGTCTACCCGATGTTAGCCGTGTGCGATTGCTCGACAGCGCATGATTTTAGCTTAACTTCGCGTCAGCGGCTTACGAGACTACGGAATTCTTTGTAGTCCCGATGGCCACGATTTCCGTACGTCTGAAAGAGACGTTGAAAACTCAATTCGCGCCAGCTAACGTAACGTTAGCGATGTTGCCCGGCCCGATGGCGATTTGTACAGCTGCACGCGAGTACCAGGATCACACACTGGATACTTGCGCACAGTGATTTGGGGGTAGTAAATAAAAGATACATTTGAACACTTATTTTTATTGGATTTGAGGTTTTATTCAATTGGGAGAAAAGCTCTGGCTCTCTAGGTTAATCACTAGAGGTAGAAAACTGATGAGGAACTGAATTTTCTTGCCCAGATAAGCCGCTTTTATACAAAATTTTCACCCGCTGGTGTTGTTGCATAAGGCGGGTTCGGCGGGAGAAGGTTGTGGCTTCCTAATGCCTTATAGTAAAATAGGATTGGGTTTAGTGTTTTTCAACCAGTTATAAAGGCACACATATAGGCAACTTTTTTCACGTCTAGCTCTTATCGCGTTAGAAAGAGGGAAAGAAATTTCGGTGTTACTTATCTCTTTTTATTTTTCTTTACATAGTGTTACGTACGGGTTTAAACCAAGGTCGGTTGAGACACTAGTTGGGTTGAAACTCCTTTATTTAAATCGAACACGAGGAAGCACTACCATCACTCGAAAGCTTGCGCAAACCCGACTGCCATCTACAGCTGTGGCACGACCCCTCTTTCCAGGCCCTGGCTCCTCTTATGAATTCCTAAGGAAATCGGGGAGACATCATTTTACGTCCAGGGCCAATCTGAGCTTTGCACCTAAGCTCTGATTCTGCCTTGCGATCTGACTGTTGCCGAGCACCCGTGATACGTCCAAGGGTCGCAGGCCCTTGCTCTCGAGGGCCCACGTGAACGACAAAAAAATAACAAAAAGCTACCAGGGGGCAAGGCGGGGTCGTACATAGGCGTTGATTGCCTTGTGCTTGATTGGATTCATGATCTTACTTTACGTATTGGTAATACTGTACCAAACCAAAAATGGTTAAGTGCCTGTGCGGCAAAGAATTATGTGTTTGTGTCTTTCTTCTTTTGCGTCCAAGGGCCACAAAAAGAAGGAAGACATGCTATGAGTCGATTGTTGGTGAAAAAGTGTAGCCGCACGTCTGATTTTGTCGATGTGCGACACATTTAATTTGTTCCCTTTTCGCAGTTCGACACTGTGTGAGCCGTAATCTGGACCTATTATTTCTAATGGCCCTACATCATGTTGTGCGTCGAATTCTTATTTGTGTGGCTCTTTTAGCAAAAATACTGCTTTTCCTACTCTAAAGTGTTGGGAATTTATTTTTCTGTCGTAGAAACATTTGGTGCGCAATTTCGAGCACGTTAGATTCATGGCTGCAATTATCTGTAGTTCTTGCAATGTTTTTGATAAGTTTCTAATGTATCCTTTGTGTTTGTAACTTGAGAGCGTGATGCCAAGCTCGTCGGGGTTCGTGCCTTTCTACCAAATACCAGTTCCCAATAACTAAATACCATGCAAAGGCCTTACCAGTTGTCCCAGTCTTTTTAATCTTTACAATGTGCCTTTAGGTACTTGGTTACTGTATGGTACATTCGTTCAATGCTACCATTGGATTGTGGTCTGTATGTGGCTGTGTAATATTTATTAATTCGGAAAAACGCGCCAATTCCTCTAGCAGTTTATTCCTCAAGTGTGTCCCATTATCCGACAGTAGGTCATCAGGCGGTCCAAAAACGCAAAAAACTTTATTCAAAAGGTTTTCAGCTGTTTCCATAGTAGTCGCTTGCCTCACTGGTATTAAAATTATAAATTTTGTTAGCCCATCTTGTACTGTCAGTATCCATCTGTTGCCTCTTCCTGTTTCTGATAGTAGGCCGTAAAAATCGATTGATATCTTTGTGAATGGGAAAGTTGGTGTGTCTGTTATGATCATGGGTAACTTTGTTTTCATACGAACTAACTTGGTTTTTTTGGCATCCGTCACATCTTAAGATGTATTGCCTGATGTCGGATTTAATGTTCATCCAATAGAAGTCCACCGAAATCGTTTTTTAGGTCTTGTTTATGTCCCTATAGCTTCCTATTGCAGACTTGTAGTAGTCCTCGATTATTTTTAGCTTTTTTCCGTTGTTAGCGTTGTTAGGTTGTTGAAGTATAAGACTGCTGTACAATTTTTTCCCTGAAAAACATTTTCGAATTGTTCCACAAATTGATCCCAATGGGATTTTTTCAGAATCTCTAAATCTCTTTTCAGCCCTACCGAGTCGATGTTGTTCGCATCTAAAATGCTTATCAGTTCCTTTATGCTTCGCCGTAAGTAAACGAGTAGGGTCTTGTCTTCTACATAGTTTTTTTACAAAAACTAATATTACGGCTACGCCAAACGACCGATGAATTTCGGTCTTACCCACCAACCACTCTTCAGTGTGTAATTTTTGTGGTCTTATTAAACCTCTTAAGGTCAGGGCTTCCGTTATCTCGATCTCGGGAATGCTTGATGAGGTGCGCAATGCTACAGGGTTTTCTGCATAACGGAACGGGTGTTCCGTGATCTTATGGACTTAGTGACATGTTTCGTTGCCCTGAGGCCATGGAGGTTTTTTCTGGCGGACAGGCTCTAGCCACAGTATAGTGAGCTAATCCTAACTCTCGAGCCCTAGATTGTGCAGTATTATCCTCTGATGCCATTCTTGGGTCGGAAATTTCCGGTCCACCAACTCCTGGCAAATTGATATCGTTTTCTCTGTTTAAAACTTCAGCATTTGTTCTTTCTGAGTGTGTGTCACTATTATCGTGCTCTCCTTTACCCTTTCGTTGCCAGGTACATGCTTTAGCTAATACCTCCATAACTGTTTCAGCCTGTTCTCGGGGTAGAATATATTTATTTCCTTAAAGCTGAACATCTACCAGTATCGTTCTAAAGTCAATTGTGCGCTCGTAACCCTTTTGGTAAACAAAGTCATTTACTTCAGATTGTGTTAGCCATGTTATTTTTATGTTTTCTTCGTTACCAACTACGTCTTGCTTAAGTAAGCACAAGCAGTATCCTTCTCTGTCATTTTTAACGACTACGAACTCATTTTTCTAATATATTCTTTTTTCGGTAATTTTCTTATAGTCGTTATGTCGTGTTAAGCCTCTAGCCAAGAGACTGAGTGGCTAGCCTTGGTCATTATAAGGAAAGGAGGCGGTACTCATCAGAGGAATATAATGCTGCCCCTGCAGGTGAATCTGTACACACTTTCTGTAACTTTCTCTCTCGAAGTAGGCGTATAGATATGTATCCGACCATCCTGTTTTGTTGGAAAGGCGCATGTGCACAGATACATTCCATTCAAAGTGCTGTGAGAAGAGAAAAATACAATCTCCGTTTCCAAATTTTTTATCCAAATTTAAAATTTCCTTGACTTTGTCGGGGAATGGACATTCACTTAAGCATGATGATCTTATCAACTTTGCCTTTAATTCACTGGCTGGCGCCGGTTCAGCCAGCGCTCTCTGCCAAAGCATCTCTCTGCCGTGCGTGCGTGCGTGCGCGCGCACGTGTGTGTGTGTGTGTGTGCGCGCGCGCGTGTGTGTTTAATATAATATATACGCCAGTTGATTATTGTTTACCTATTGATTCACTTTTCTTTGGTGTAAATAATGCTGGAATGTGCGTTTGATTACTCAAATGATTGAAATAAAAATGTTAAAAGAAAATATATTGTTTCACAAGTTTTTAATCTTTTTTATTTACGGCCAATCGTTCTTTAAAGGGGTTCGAGCGGTAGATTCAGCCTCAAAAGTCAGTTTAATATAAAAAGTAGTGTATTTTATCGTTGTTCTTGATAAATCATGCGAGCTATTCCATATTGTACAGTAGAAAATTACTATTAAGTGAAAAAATAAAAAATCAATACTTTAAAATTGAATTTATGCGCTATGTTTTGTTTCTCGTCTGCTGTATCTGCTTTATACACGGATATGGCAATATCATTTTATTCAAACTTTTAATTGCAGTATATCTAAACCTGTCTTCAGACTTTCTTAAATTTGGATTTGTTATTCTAAGTGGTGTCGACAATAAAGTTTTTTGAGATATTTGTAAAAATATTTTTTAAGTTATTGGTAAAAATATAAATGTCGTGTCTCACAACAGCCTGTGTATAAGATCCTGTTTGCTATTTTTTTTTTTTTAAACTGTGACGCTACAGTTCCTAAATTTTCAACATATTTTTAACATAATGAAAACAAATACATTACAATTGTTTGAAGAGTGTTGTAAGAAGTTTGTTTTTCGCTCAAACCCCCTGAAGTTTCCAGTGTCGTGATTTCGGATTTTCTCTAGAAGCCACTAAACAAATTTTACAGAAAATCAATATTTAGCACGTTCAATTTGTTTAGTACTTTGTTAATCACTTTTCACCCATGTTGGCATTAATATGTGTTAATGAAAGGCTATTGTTAGAGTACGTATGTAAGAGTCTAAGTACCTATCTAGAATTATGCTGCACCGAATTGTAGACAATTATTTAGAGAAAATCGATTTTTATCAGTGTGATTTGTTAATAAGCTTCTTAATAACTTTGGATCTGTGTTGGCAGTAGTGTGTGCTAAGTATAAGCCATTATTAGAGTGTGCACGTAAGATTTTAAGCGCCCTGGGGTCACGTTGGCCGAGTTATAGACGATTTTAGAGAAAATTGGTATTGCGCCTGTTTAATTTCTTTATATTCTTCTTAATAACTCCTCATTTGCGTTCACATTACTGTTATCACTATTAACTATTGTAAAAGTATGTTTGTTAAATTTGGCGTTCCAAGGATCGTGCTATCGCGAGTTGTAAGCGGTTTGCCCGAAAAATCAATATTTTTACCTGCACAATTTGTTTATAACTTTCTTATTAATAAGATTGGTATTCAATTTCGTTTTCGTATACAAAGTGACAATTTACAAATTTTCACCCATTTTTTTCTCGTCCTAGTCTGTGTAACGGTTCGAGAGTTGCATCTAGTAGGTAAAATTTGACAAGGTTTTTATTGATACTGTTAAATTTATTGTAGGATAAACCGTATTCAAGATAAATTTTTGTTTTTACCGAAATCAAATTTTTTGGTTAGATTTGACGTAACGTAGCTGTTTTGCGTTGCTTTTTATGGCCACTGACACTATATCAAATGGATTTCATCAATAGATTTAGTCTCAAATATCGATTGAAAATTGAGTTTATTTGTATTTCCACCCTGTGTAGTGATCATCGTTCTTGGATCACTAACAAGATAACTAATGACAACTTTACTCGATTACACACATGTTATCAATATGGTATAGCATTGCCGACTTTATCTTCTCCTACTCTATATTTTTTATCAAGTCACTTAACCTAAACATTATTTTTTATTTCCGGTGCATCGGCTGTGCCCACGAGTTCGTTGAGAGATTTTCCGAGCTGGTGATTTATAACGTAGCCAGCTCCCTTTATGAAATCTCAACTGAACCCCTCCACCGTCTTCAGGTACTCATCATTTATAAGCTCGATTCGGCAAACCATTATCTAAGTTTACCTTGCGGTAAACATTGATAAAATATTTATGGTGAGCAACACCGCCTAAAGTCTTGTAGTAAAAATCAAAATTATAACAATTCATAGGCACCCAAGTAGAGTTCTTTACATACTCATTTGGCAAGCTAACATCATAGTTTATCGTGCGGTAATTTTTGATAAATTATTTTTTTTATCATGAACAACACCCATAAAAGTATTTGGCAAAATTTTGTAATTTCATCATAGTTTACCACGCGGTAAACTATGATAAAATATTTTTTTTATCATAAACAACACCCATCAATGTATTTGGCGAAAGTATGTCAAGGACAAAAAATTATAAAAACGCAAGGGAATTTCCTCACAAGCTCGAATCGGCAGCCTATTATCTAAGTTTACCACGCGGTAAACTTTGATAAAGCAATTTTTGTAAGCAACACCGCTGTATGTCTTAGGGAAAAGTAATAGGAACAAGAAATAATGCAGACGCAAGTAGATTTATTTACAAGCTCGATTCATGTGTTTGAAGTTTCAAACGTTGGAGCCCAACGAAAATCCGAAAAAAAAAATTTTTGTTTTTGTCGTAAATAACCCAATAAACCAACGGCAAGAGGTGTATAATACCGTAAGAAAAAAAAAAATCAACATCTAACCATTTTTAACATAATTATTAACAATCAGAGTAACATACGTATAAAACGAACATTAAGCACTACACCTCTCAGTAATACATGGTGAAAAAAATTCAAAATAAATATTTCTACATACCTCTAGTTGTAAATAATAAATAAGGTACTTTATAGGCATCAGAAACATAACCTCGAAGGGTAATAAACTCCTGAAATTGAAAAAAAGTCGGATATCAGACGTTTTTACGCTACCTACGTCCATTAGGGGCTGCGATAATTGTAAAACGTATAAATATCATTACAAGGTACTACAACTAGTTGCCCTGATTTTTTTCAGAATTAGGAAACCTAACCTCACCGTGCAAAATGTCAAGAAATTCAAGAAAATAGCCTTTTTTCTGCCATTTTCGGTCATAGTCAGCCATTAGGGGCCCGTAAAGGGTCTTAATAATTTTCATTACTGTCCTTGTATCACATTTGGTACTGATAGTCATTTTAAGCGCTCGGAAACATAACCTCGTTTAGTTATGTGATCTCAATGTTAGAAAAAATTCGAAAAAAAGACGTTTTTACGCTACCTACGTCCATTAGGGGCTGCGATAATTGTAAAACGTATAAATATCATTACAAGGTACTACAACTAGTTGCCCTGATTTTTTTCAGAATTAGGAAACCTAACCTTACCGTGCAAAATGTCAAAAAATTGAAGAAAATAGCCTTTTTTCTGCCATTTTCGGTCATAGTCAGCCATTAGGGGCCCGTAAAGGGTCTTAATGATTTTTATTACAGTCCTTGTATCACATTTGGTACTTATAGTCATTTTAAGCGCTCGGAAACATAACCTCGTTTAGTTATGTGATCTCAATGTTATAAAAAATTCGAAAAAAAGACGTTTTTACGCTACCTACGTCCATTAGGGGCTGCGATAATTGTAAAACGTATAAATATCATTACAAGGTACTAAAACTAATTGCCCTGATTTTTTTCAGAATTAGGAAACCTAACCTCACCGTGCAAAATGTCAAGAAATTGAAGAAAATAGCCTTTTTACTGCCATTTTCGGTCATAGTCAGCCATTAGGGGCCCGTAAAGGGTCTTAATAATTTTCATTACTGTCCTTGTATCACATTTGGTACTGATAGTCATTTTAAGCGCTCGGAAACATAACCTCGTTTAGTTATGTGATCTCAATGTTAGAAAAAATTCGAAAAAAAGACGTTTTTACGCTACCTACGTCCATTAGGGGCTGCGATAATTGTAAAACGTATAAATATCATTACAAGGTACTACAACTAGTTGCCCTGATTTTTTTCAGAATTAGGAAACCTAACCTCACCGTGCAAAATGTCAAGAAATTCAAGAAAATAGCCTTTTTTCTGCCATTTTCGGTCATAGTCAGCCATTAGGGGCCCGTAAAGGGTCTTAATAATTTTCATTACTGTCCTTGTATCACATTTGGTACTGATAGTCATTTTAAGCGCTCGGAAACATAACCTCGTTTAGTTATGTGATCTCAATGTTAGAAAAAATTCGAAAAAAAGACGTTTTTTCTAACATTGAGATCACATAACTAAACAAAAATAAGTTTCCGAGCGCTAAAAATGACTATAAGTACCAAATGTGATACAAGGACAGTAATAAAAATCATTAAGACCCTTTACGGGCCCCTAATGGCTGACTATGACCGAAAGTGGCAGAAAAAAGGCTATTTTCTTGAATTTCTTGACATTTTGCACGGTGAGGTTAGGTTTCCTGATTCTGAAAAAAATCAGGGCAACTAGTTGTAGTACCTTGTAATGATATTTATACGTTTTACAATTATCGCAGCCCCTAATGGACGTAGGTAGCGTAAAAACGTCTTTTTTTCGAATTTTTTCTAACATTGAGATCACATAACTAAACGAGGTTATGTTTCCGAGCGCTTAAAATGACTATAAGTACCAAATGTGATACAAGGACAGTAATAAAAATTATTAAGACCCTTTACGGGCCCCTAATGGCTGACTATGACCGAAAATGGCAGAAAAAAGGCTATTTTCTTCAATTCCTTGACATTTTGCACGGTAAGGTTAGGTTTCCTAATTCTGAAAAAAATCAGGGCAACTAGTTGTAGTACCTTGTAATGATATTTATACGTTTTACAATTATCGCAGCCCCTAATGGACGTAGGTAGCGTAAAAACGTCTGATATCCGACTTTTTTTCAATTTCAGGAGTTTATTACCCTTCATGGTTATGTTTCTGATGCCTATAAAGTACCTTATTTATTATTTACAACTAGAGGTATGTAGAAATATTTATTTTGAATTTTTTTCACCATGTATTACTGAGAGGTGTAGTGCTTAATGTTCGTTTTATACGTATGTTGCTCTGATTGTTAATAATTATGTTAAAAATGGTTAGATGTTGATTTTTTTTTTTCTTACGGTATTATACACCTCTTGCCGTTGGTTTATTGGGTTATTTACGACAAAAACAAAAATTTTTTTTTTGGATTTTCGTTGGGCTCCAACGTTTGAAACTTCAAACACATCTCGATTCGGCAGATCATTATCTAAGTTTACCACACGGTAAACTACGATAAAATATTTTTTTTTTTTTATTATAAACAACACCCATCAATGTATTTGGCAAAAGAATGTCTAGTACAAAAATTATAAAAACGCAAGGGAATTTTCTTAAAGGCTTTAATCGGCAGCCTATTATCTAAGTGTACCACGCGGTAAACTTTGATAAAACAATTTTTGTGAGCAACACTGCAGCATGTCCTTGGGAAAAAAATGACTTGGATAAGAAATCATAAGCATGCAAGTAAATTTATTCACAAGCTCGATTCGGCAGACCATTATCTAAGCTTACCACGCGGTAAACTATGATAAAAAATTTATGGTGAGTAACTCATCTAAAAGTCTTGCGCAAATGAATGACCAACATAAGAGATAATAAACATGCGAGAATATTTCTTTACAAGCTCGAATCGGCAGACCATTATCTAAGTTTACTACGCGGTAAACTTTGATGAAGCAATTTTTGTAAGCAACACCGCTGTATGTCTTGGGGAAAAATGATAGGAACAAGAAATAATGCAGACGCAAGTAGATTCATTTACAAGCTCGATTCGGCAGATCATTATCTAAGTTTACCACACGGTAAACTACGATAAAATATTTTTTTTTGTATTATAAACAACACCCATCAATGTATTTGGCAAAAGAATGTCTAGTACAAAAAATTATAAAAACGCATGGGAATTTCCTTACAATTTCGAATCGGCAGCCTATTATCTAAGTTTACCACGCGGTAAACTTTGATAAAACAATTTTTGTAAGCAACACCGCTGTATGTCTTGGGAAAAAGTGACAAGGATAATAAATCATGTACACGCCAATAGATTTATTCACAAGCATGATTTGGCAGACCATTATCAACGTTTACCATGCGGTTATCATTGATAAAATATCTATGTGAGCATTACTGCTAAAAGTGTTGCGCAAAATTTACGAATATAACGAGTCTTCAACACGCAAGTAGATATCTTCACAAACTTGATTCAGCAAGCTAACATCGAAGTTTACCATGCGGTAACTTTTGATAAAATATTCCTTGTGAGCATTATCGCTAGAATTGTTAGAGTAACAAGTACATGAAATATTTAACGTCCAAGAAGATTTTATTACAAACTGGTTTTACAGCTTACATCGAAGTTTACCACGCGGTAATTTTTTAATAAAGTTTTTATCGTGAGCAACTCTGTAGTCTAGTTCAAGTATATGATACACATAATATATCGTAAACACGCAAGTGGATTTCTACATAAGCTTAATTTGGCAATGTTGCAATTTTTATATTTTGATTTTACATTTTTTGATTCACAGCTTTTGTTAAATGGTTCATAAGGTTTTATGTCCTTTTTAGATTTAATTTTAAATACACTACTATCGTCTGTTAATGGGAACAAGCGAGCTTTTAAAACTTTTCCTGTCACACAAGTTATGATAGCCGGCCAAAAAGCAAACTTTCCATTTGTTGCAAGAACGTATGAACCTGGCTGAAATTGGTTACGCCAATATTTCTGAGTCTTTAAAGCAGTCGATGCATATGGCTTTTTTAAATGATTCTGCAAGTTAGCAGTTGCAGTAGCAACTGTATTATTATTAGCTTCTTTGTTTACATGTGTTGTAGTAACTTGTAAAGACGGCGAGGTCCTTACGTTTGCACGCATTTCTGGAGTTAGCGATCGGCGAGATGAGCTAAAAGACGCATGAGATTGGCAAGATGCGTTGAGAGGGCTCTGCGATCGGTGAGAGACGTTGGAAAGGGTTGGCGAGTGTCGAGAGGAGTCAGAAGGCGTTGGCGATCTATGAGAGATGTCGGAAGGCGTTCGCGATCGGCGAGATGAGCTGGAAGATGCTCGAGATCGTCGAGAGGCGTCAGAAGGTGGTCGCGATCGTTGAGAGATGTCAGAAGGCGTTCGCAATCGGCGAGATGAGCTGAAAAACGCTCGGGATTGTCGAGAGGCGTCAGATGGCATTTGCGATCGTTGAGAGATGTCGGAAGGCGTTCGCGATCGTCGAGATGAACTGGAAGATGCTCGAGATCGTCGAGAGGTGTCAGAAGGCGTTCGTGATCTGCGAAAGGCATGGGAAGACGTTGGCGATCTCATAGTAGAGTTAGAAGTCGTAGGCAAGCTGCGAGGGGATTTAATAGGCGAATGGAATTTGATTTCTGAAGCTTGATTACTGCACAACTGAGAGGTACACGACTTGCATAATTCGCCGCAATTACGACAAGTTGGTCGTGATGAGGCAGTACGCTTTGCTGAAATATCTTCCAGTTTCCCAAAACCTTCTTCTTCGGATAACTCATCTTTATTTAAACTTTCATCAGTATCTGATATTGATGTTTCTGTACCGTCAACTTTGGTTTTCTGGGGACCTTCCGTCATACGTGGAGCAACCACAATTTCCACGAGTGCTTCATTATCCACGTCATATCCACTAAGAAAAAAAAAATTTATAGTAAATAACAGTACACACAAATGCGCATGCGGATAGTACATCTGTTTAATTAAATAAGGGTTAGCGTGCATTTAGTTTACTAACCAACAAAAAAGCTTGCAATTATATTAATATAACACGTATTTGTGATTAATGTATAACATACGTGATTGACAGCAATGTGCATGCTTAACGGTGCAAAATAAGGCACATTACATTTACATGTGATAAATAGTTATTACATTTTTTTCTAAGGCAAAAAGCATATACTTACACAATATTTTTCAGTCGTCGAGCTGCATTAGATATCCATTCTTTAGATGCATTGTTGTAGTATTTTTTTACGTGTTGTTTGACAATGTGGGCATCTTTTTTGGCTATTGTCAACAATCGTCTCATGATCTTCACTTTCTCGTTGTTGCTGGAGCTTAGGTTGCGCATGCATTTGATTTCGTCTGTGGGTATCTTGTGTTCTGTACTCTCATACAGAATGTTGAAAATATTGGCAGCAGCGTATTGGTTGGCGTTTATACACGACGAAAAAAGTAACACGTTTGGCAAAACACTACTAAAAATATTGAAAACATATATTGCTTTTTGAAATAACTATCATTTGTAAGGCCTGCTTTATTAAAAATGATTAGCCCGTATTATTTCACCATCTTAATTAATTTTAATTTTTTAGAGCCGATTCAAAAAACTTTATCCTACCTTAAATAAAATAATTTAACGTGACTGAAGCCTTTTATTGATCATCAGATTTATTAAAACACATTAGGTAATTTTTACTGTGGAAAAATTGAAAACTATTAATCCGAAAAATTTTCAAACAACCCCCTAAAATGAAATATCTATGTAAGTAAGAAAAAGTCGATTGCAAACAATTGTTATGCATAGGTTTTTAATAATAACTGCAAACAAGGATATGAAAACTAGGTTACAATAATCTTAAGGTATAATGCGATTTTACTTACGCATAACACCAAGACAAAGCGAGGATGTTGGGGTTCCAATAGTCCAACGCAATTTCAGTGATGTCATTAAAATGTTGAGCAACAACTGTTTTGAATGACTGTATAGCCAACGTTCCTGCACGTTTTACTTTGGCGATTGATTTGTCATACGCTAGGCGGACGAGCTGCCTTCCTCTTTCAGAATCACTTGTCCAATCATCAAGGGTACGACACCGCTTGATCAAATGCCTTCGCAATTTTACAAGCTTTCCAGCGTGCTGGCCTGAGCACAATCCGTCCCAAGTAACTTGTGAATTGACCATGATGAAAAGTACAACCAATCTCGTCAACAATTATTTGGAAACTGATTTACAGTTATTGTTTGTTGTTGTATGTAGTTTGTTGTTCTATGTTGCTATGGAAACGAATTTTCTACTATGTCATATTCCCAGCAAAATAATCAGGCGTCGATGAAAATTAGTAAAACGACTCTTACAAAATCAAAAGTGTAATTTATTAATAACGTAATAATCAACAATTACAATAACACATTTTCGTTTGGGAAGAAAAAGGAACTTGTTAAAAAAAGGTTACAGGAAAGGTACCAATTTTAAAAAGTAGTAAGAAAGTTAACAATTTGTCTGAGTTCTAACAGATATTTTCATAGATACGAAAGCATTAAATCTTAATATTTTAATCAATAATATTTCTGTTGTATGGAATCAATTTATGTAAAACCAAAAAAATTTTATTCTATTATAACCATGAAAATGCATGTTATACAGAGCTCGGTCAAATGGATACTTTTTTTATCGCTTAACCGAATTTATATCTTTCATAGTATTTCACTACATAAGTAACTTTCTTAGTCATCTTTTAAATTGTTAGTTTTTCTCACAATAAACTAAACATACACTTTACACACTAATGTCGAAATCTCCGGGAAATCGGCACTTAGACTAAACCTAGATTCCCGTGCTATTAACATCGCCCAGGACCAAAATTAAATGCTCTGAGAGGGCTCATTCTCTTCGTCTAGGTCCCCACTATACGCTTTGACTCTCGGGACCCCACTTTTTTTAGCCCTGAAAAAAGTTACAGCAAGAATACCGAAGGTGAAAAATATGTAAAATTTTTTGAAAATTAGAGTCTCACTCTTTCAGCTATAACTTAGCTCTAGATTTACTTACAATATCAGCTCAAAAAGCAATCGATAGCGCTTAAAATAAGCTTTAATTTAAGCTCCAGATGAGTCTAAAATGTTAATCAGGACGAATGTTACGAGCGATTGAAGTTTAGGTTCCAAAATGATGAAAAATCTTGGTGCGTTTTTAGGTCAATGAAATCAGCGCAATCTGGATTCGCGATTAAATCGCTCGATGGCATTCGACCAGATAACCATTTTTTACTCTATAAGAGCTCAAATTTAATTTAATTTCAAGCACTTTCTATTACTTTTTGAACGAATGCTCTAACTTTATCGGGAGATGAGCTATAGCAAAAATAGTCCCCTAAAATAGATCAAAAAGTTGACTGTTACTGATTAATCGACCCGTATCTTTTAACCATATGAATATTTTTTGTTTTATCAGGGCTTAAATTAAAGCTACTTTTAAGCACTTTCGATTGCTTCTTGAGCAAATGCTTGAACTAAATGATGAGCTGAACAACAGCACAAATTGTTCCGTAAAATAGTACAAAAAACCGCATGTTCTCTGTTAATTTACTCGTAGCATTCGACCAGTTTGACTTTTTCAACTCTATCAGGGCTCAAATTTAAGCTTATTCCAAGCGCTATCGATTGCTTTTTGAGCTGATATTGTAAGTAAATCCAGAGCTAAGTCATAGCCGAAAGAAAGAGGCTCTAATTTTCAAAAAATTTTACATATTTTTCGCCTTCGGTATTCTTGCTGTAACTTTTTTCAGGGCTAAAAAAAGTGGGGTCCCGAGAGTCAAAACGTATAGTGGGGACCTAGACAAAGAGAATGAGCCCTCACAGAGCATTTAATTTTGGTCCTGGGCGATGTTAATAGCACGGGAATCTAGGTTTAGTTTAAGTGCCGATTTCCCGGAGATTTCGACATACATTGACTATGTGTTAGTCAAGTGCAGCCCGTACTTTGGGTCCATATTCCATGGTAAGTTTTATGGAAACAAAATAGCTAATGTAGCCGCCACTGGCAAATCAAATCCCTCTTTTCTATAATATAACGAATTGAAATAATTAGTGTTATGGTGCCAGACCACTGCTATAACATCGACTTGCAACCTGCCAATAAAAAACACTAAACGAATATTCGTAAGACAACAAATTTCTATAAAAATGGTTCAACGTGTCTTCCATTTTTCTCTATAAGACATTCCAACCTTCTTGTTATGTGCTGTCGCGCATTTCGAATTTCTCGACGAGTAATTGCTTGACATTCACGAATTATTCTTTCCACCATATTCTTCCTTGTAGTAGGTGGTTCTTTATAACATCTGAAAATGATAATAAAATTGTCACAATTTATATACTTTTTGTAAATACATTATTATAAGCCTTTTCGTTAGTCTTATCAATTCTGTGGCTTCCCAGACTAACCGATTGGGTGTACTTTTTTTATTTTCGAGATAAATGGCTTGAAAGATTGAAGAGCTACTTTAGATAGCATAAGGACTACGTTTTTCTTGCTGTACCTAACGTTAAGTACTAGGATAAAGCTATATAATTATGCACTGGTGATAAAACGCAATCTATTTTCTTGCTATGTGCTGACCTTGGACTTATTCGGTATGTCCAGGAACATGGCACATATTTGATTACTAATAAGTAGTCCGAAAATTCCCTTTAAGACCACTTACGAGAATTTTAATGGTCTTATTTATAATCAGCGCATTCAAAAATATGGTGATTTAAGCTTTAAGTTTATTTGAGCATCTTTATCGTGATAAGAAGTACACTGTCGGCATGCATCATCGTGTTAAGAAGCATATATCTGCACAAACGAGTTGAGTAGAAACAGTTAACGTAAATGGAAACAGACGAGTCACGTAAGTACATAGAGTTTTAGTAGTACAAGTCAACGCAAGTAGAAACAGACAGTTCGAAGTAGAATAAATCAACGTGAGTAGAAACACGTTCGATGAAGAAGATCAAAGCACCCAAGTAGAAACAAACGAATGTGGTGAGACGAGCCATCGACGAACAGGCGTGTCAATATTAAATAAAAAAGCTGGAAAGGTAATTAAAGTATATAAATCGGACAGAAACATGTATGAAAAAAAATTCCCGTACTTGGAGTGGAATAAAAAAATTAACATTATCAACTACATACATTTCCGAGCTCCCGTTTAATTCATCAAAGGCACTTTGGAAAGATCTCACAAGTAATGAAGCATCTTTCAAAGCGACGACGACGACGACGGGCGTACGGGCGACGAGAGATAAAGAATAAAGCATTTGAAAATTCAACATTGATATGATTTATCGTCCAGTTCTGTATATGTATACATGGAGTGTGTATACAAAGCAGACACTCCCTCTCTCTCGACTCGAAAAGTAAAAACTTTTTCATGTTGCACCATTTTTGGCTCAAAGTGTGATTTTTCACCGATGCATTGGCGCTTTCCACCCTGTGAGCTAAGTCGACAACAATTTGTCACACCCAAATAGCGGCGGGGGGGGGGCGAATGTTCGACGCGAGAAACAGGTTTTTTGGGAGAAAGTTCAGTAGACGGAGAGTTTGTGCTCGAGAAAAGCAAAATATGAAAAATGTATAAAAAAAAAAGAAAGATCAACGATCGAATCCATTAGCAGAGTTGATGCTACAGGGTGGGTACAAGGGAAGAGGATATCACTGTACAGGTACAAGTGGGATTTCACCTGAAATATGGCACGTACGGTGGTGTTTGTGTGTGTACAGCGACGACGGTAACTTGTAACAATGGTTGATAGTTGGACTCGGAAAAAAATTTAAATAAAAAATGAAAAAAAGAGAGGGTATATATGTATACACACACACACATACACACGAAGGATGAAGGGAGAGATAAAGCGATCTATTTGTCAATAAAACATCCGATGCTGAGAGAAAGAGAGAGAGAGAGAAAACGAAGGTCTGCTGGAGACGTGCATCCTACACCTCCTGTTTCCTCGCCCTGCCCCCATCAAGCTGCTAAACTCGACTCGACGTGTGTACACGTATATATGTATTCCAAAAGTTGTTTAACATTAAAGTACACCCAAAAAGGATATAAATTCCGGTCTTAGGTCAATTTTTAAAAAAATGCGACCTAATCGGTTAGTACGGGAAGCCACAGATTTATACCTGTCTTTTAAAACGCCCCACAACCAAAAATCAAGAGGAGTTAGGTCTGGAGACCTTGGGGGCCATAATTGGGTACCATTTGTTCCGATCCATCGTCTCGGAAACATATGATTTAATAGTGCAGTCGATGCTGCAGCATTGTGTGCTGGTGCACCATCCTGCTGCCACCATATTCTGCGCATCGGGATGGGGTTGTCTTCTATTAGTTCTGGAAGTGTATTTTGTAAAAAATCACTGTACAGTGCACCATTCAAGTTTCCATTAAATATACATGGCCCCAAAATTTGATCTCCAAGAATACCAGCCCACACTACTACTTTCCATCTTCTTTGATTTTCTACTTCGACGACTCTGTGTGGATTTTGACCTTTTATTGACCAGCTTCTCATATTTTGAGCGTTCAAAATTCCCGCTTGTGTGAACGTAGATTCATTTGTGTAACAGACGTATCGAGAAAACTGAGGGTTTCGTCTTAATTGGTGTAGCATCCATCGACCATACAAAAGTCGTCTTTGTGGATCACCTGCATGAAGTTTCTGAACTTTTGAAAACTTGTACGGATACCTCCTTTCACGTAGCAACTGTCGTACAGTTTCACGATTCTCACCTGCAAGTAATAATGATTTCTTTGATAAAATACATTTTTTTTACAATTTTCTATGCAATCTAAATATTTGATTTGAGCTAAGCGCTCACAGCAACTAATTTCGTGTGTTCACAGTATGGACTGTACTACACTGCAATAGTAGCACAAAGTAGTGTTTATAATCAGCATAAGTGACATATATAAGCACTGGCTGATTTTTTTTCCAACGTGTGCGCATACACACACACACATACACAGATGAAAAAAAAAAGAACAGACATTGAATTAATGAGGCTGGGAACAGACAGTACGGGAACTAACATTTCTCGCTTTCAAGTGCTCTCACAACTTGTAGACAAAACATAAACTTTTACTCTCATAAAAAATCTACTACCGTCAAATAGCATATGAAAGTGACCTATTTGTGTCTGTACAAGTACATCGAGTGCTCGTACCACAAGGGCTCGGAATCGACTGAAATTTTCGTACGCGTAAATAAGGTAGAATCAGGCACCTAACTATTGATGAGATGAAAACTTTCAACCCCAATATGATGTGAATTTGTTTATTTAATGTCTGTAATAGTTTTTAAAAAATTTTTGGAATACAACATTCTTCATCTGAATATACAGAATGAAAAAATTTTATTTACCCAGTTGTCTCGCAACCGCACGGGCACTTTGAACTTCTTGGCGTCCATAGCGTTCTTCAATAATATTTCTTAAACGATCTCTAACAGGTCTTCGTCTTTGTGCTGGTGGCAGTCTCACTCCTCTGTTAGCCTCGTATCTTCTCAAAATGCTAAGAATTTTATTAAAAATACGATAATTAAGCATACCTAATTAATTAATACCTTAAGGGGGCTTGGGCGTTTGGTGTCGTATCTATTGAGGGGCCCCTGTGGGGTACTTGTCATACAAATGATTCTTTGTAATATTTTTTTTATAATCATTTTGATTATACACATGTGTGAACAAAATAGCAATAAGACGCGGAAAAGTCATTGAGAAAATCGATATTAAAAAATTTATTAGTTTTCCCGAGGTACCTTGTGTAAAGATGACGGCCCTGTCACGATAAAGCTGACAACACTGTACTCTCTTGCTCTCATCTGCTATTATATACCTATACTTGTGTAAGACTTCTATTTTCATGCTTGTATGTTTATGAATGTACAGCGCATGCGCACTTAAAGTACCTGAACAAAACAATTCTGATGTTCGATGTTTTCCTCGCTATTTTCTCAAAATTTAACGTGTTGATCCTATTCTTTTTTTTAAATAATAGATTCTTTATACTTTTAAGTTCATGTACCAATTTAATGTGTGGGCCCACAGCTTTTTATTGCGGTACGGTAGTCTATTGAATTTCGGGTTCCGTAAGGTTGCGTGTTAAAATGACGAATTTTCACAAGCGGTTTTCTCGAAAATAAATGTGTTGACCTACCTATTTTGTTTTCCTAAAAAAATCTAGCAAACTTTATCTATATAATCTCTGAATTTCAGACCTAGCCAGCATTTAATTCAAAATCGCCCAAGCCTCCTTAATTCTACCTTTCTGAATAAAGTATATTACCTAACACGTGTAGATTAAAAAAATAAAAGTGTGTTAAATAAATTTAAATAACTGTAAAAAGTAATAAATATTACTTCCTAAATGTAGGATGAGTAGGTCAGTAATCTCTTGGAAGTAATTCACGATACATGCGCATCGCTGCCATATAATTATTCTGTCCATTCACACGTGTTTCATAAATACAACGTATGATTGCTGCTTCTCTTTCTTGGCGTGTCATTTGCTGGTAGTTGTCGTTATTTTCCGGAACTCTTTGATCAACCTCATCTTCAGGAACTATTTGATCAAGATGATCACCGTCGACTACTCCCTGTAGTCTATCCGGATTAACGTTATCCATTTTTTACGTTATAATTATTGTTATGAATCTAGTGAAACTTTTCTTAAAAAGTAAAGTTTCACGAAAAAAAGGTTGTAATGGTGATACATCTATAACTATTATTTTTATGCAATGAAAATATCATTGGCAGCTAAATTCACTATGGTGTAACAAAAAACAAAACAAAAATTTGAATGTGTATTAATATTCTTCGTCAAAAAGAGTTAAATAAATGAATCCATGAATCTTTGATTTAAAAAGGAACAATTGCAAATTTCACAATAGGACGCGTTCCTGAGAAATGAATAATTAATATTTTCAGCTTAATTCTCCTAATTATTAGTCTTGATAATCATAATAATCATAATTATATCAAGGTGATAAAGTAAAGATAAATGTTTAAGTTCTACAGAGTGGAGATTTTCTCAGAACATGGGTTTTTCTTGCGTAACTCTCGAGCTTATATAAATCAAACCCTTTGAAACCCCGAGCCTTTAATATTCAAACCTGGCGTGTGCGAGGAAGAACACCACCATCGTGTCTTAAGTTACTAAAAAAAGATGAAAAACAATTAATTTTTTTAAATAAAAAAAAAAAACTAAAGATCAACAGAGCGTATAACACACTCAGCTATGGCACGCAAGACATGAACTTTAACTTTGTTTTTTTATTTTATTTTTCTTGCTTTCTTCCTGCAAAAAAAAATAAAACTAAAAATTCAGTAAGGTGCGTCTTTATGATTTCGTTTTCTTCGCGAATTTCCTCCTAAGACTTATAGGGCTGTTGATCACCAGAATTGTTTTATCAAAGTTCACCGCGTGGTAAACTTGGATAATGGTCTGCCGAATCGAGCTTGTGAGGAAATATACTCGCGTGTTTATTAAGTCTTATGTTGGTCATTTTTTTGCGCAAGACTTTTAGAAGAGTTACTCGCCAGAAAAATTTTATCAGAGTTTACCGCGTAGTAAACTTAGATAATGGTCTGCCGAATCGAGCTTCTAAATAAATCTACTTGCATATACATGATTTATTATCCTTGTCACTTTTTTTCCAAGACATACAGCGGTGTTGCTTACAAAAATTGCTTTATCAAATTTTACCACGTGGTAAACTTAGATAATGTTCAGCCAATTCGAGCTAGTGAAAAAAAATTCTCGCGTGTTTATTAACTCTTATGTTGGTCATTTTTTTGCGCAAGACTTTTAGATGAGTTACTCACCATAAATATTTTATCATTGTTTACCGTGTGGTAAACTTAGATGATGGTACACCGAATCGAGCTTGTGAATAAATCTGTTGGCTTGTATATGATTTCTTATTCTTTGTCATTTTTTTGTCCAAGACTTACAGTGGTATTGCTTACAAAAAATATTTAATCAATGTTTACCGTGCGGTAAACTTGGATAATTGTCTGCCGATTCGAGCTTGTGAGGAAATTCCATTGCGTTTTTATAATTTTTTGTCCTTGACATTCTTTCGCCAAATACATTGATGGGTGTAGTTTATGATAAAAAAAAATATTTTATCATAGTTTCCCGCGTGGTAAACTATGATGAAATTATAAAATTTTGCCAAATACTTTAATGGGTGTTGTTTATGATAAAGAAAATAATTTATCAAAAATTACCGCATGATAAACTATGATGTTAGCTTGCCAAATGAGTATGTAAAGAACTCTACTTGGGTGCCTATGAATTGTTATACTTTTGATTTTTACTACAAGACTTTAGGCGGTGTTGCTCACCATAAATATTTAATCAATGTTTACTGCAAGGTAAACTTAGATAATAGTTTGCCGAATCGAGCTTGTAAATCATGAGTAACTGAAGACGGTGGAGGGGTTCAGTTGAGATTTCACAAAGGAAGCTGGCTACGTTATAAATCACCACGCGATAAACTATGATAAAATATTTTTTTTTATCATAAACAACACCCATCAATGTATTTGGCGAAAGTTTATCAAGGACAAAAAATTATAAAAACGTAAGGGAATTTCCTCACAAGCTCGAATCGGCAGCCTATTATCTAAGTTTACCACGCGGTAAACTTTGATAAAACAATTTTTGTGAGCAACACTGCTGTATGTCTTGAGAAAAAGTGACAAGGATAATAAATCATAAGCATGCAAGTAAATTTATTCACAAGCTCGATTCGGCAGACCATTATCTAAGCTTACCACGCGGTAAACTATGATAAAAAATTTATGGTGAGCATTACTGCTTAAAGTGTTGCGCAAAATTGACGAGTATAACGAGTCTTTAACACGCAAGTAGAGATTTTACAAAGGGAGCTGGCTACGTTATAAATCACCAGCTCGGAAAATCTCTCAACGAACTCGTGGGCACACTCGATGCACCGGAAATAAAAAATAATGTTCAGGTTAAGTGACTTGATAGAAAATATAGAGTAGCAGAAGATAAAGTCGGCAACGCTATACCATATTGATAACACGTGTGTAATCGAGTGAAGTTGTCATTAGTTATCTTGTTAGTGATCTAAGAACGATGATCACTACACAGGGTGGAAATACAAATAAACTCAATTTTCAATCGATATTTGAGACTTAATCTATTGATGAAATCCATTTGATATAGTGTCAGTGGCTATAAAAAGCAACGCAAAACAGCTACGTTACGTCAAATCTAACCACAAAATTTGATTTCGGTAAAAACAAAAATTTATCTTGAATACGGTTTATCCTACAATAAATTTAACAGCACCAACAAAAACCTTGTCAAATTTTACCTACTAGATGCAACTCTCGAACCGTTACACAGCTTAGGACGAGAAAAAAATGGGTGAAAATTTGTAAATTGTCACTTTGTATAATACATAATTAACATTATAGTTTTTTGTTGGGACCTGCTCTGAAAATCTTTTTTCTGTAAAGTCACAGCCTCATCACCACCTATTCGCCCCTGGCCAGCCACTAACTCTAGCAACCAGTTTTGTTTTCTTCAGTATTTCTCAAGTAGAAGTTTCACAAAATCACATGATAAAAATTTGTGGTATATTGTGAAATAAGACAACAAAGTTATGACACACAAAAATAAAAAGTGTAGGTCTGATAAAAAAAATATTTACTTCACAGTTAGTTTTTACCTTAGCATTTGCTGTATGCAAGTCATTGGAGGGGGTTAAAAAAACTACGGCAGTGCTCATAGTAAGAGAAAACGACTAACTTACAGAATTTTCGAGGATTCAATGAACTATTGGTCATACGTTTGTGAGTTTTTTAACCACTTTGAGTCATCAGACGTAGTAATAACGAAATAACGATAACTATCATGATCGTAAGCTTTACAATTTTTTTCATTGAAAAGAAATTAAAACTGATAGTTCTATATTTGAATAAGAGTTAATAAAACAAAGCCAGTGAAGACTAAGTTTACGGTTACTAACGTCATACTCACGTCACTTTACGGGCCAGCTCAGTTCGTTCTGCTTCGATACTACAAAATAAAGGTTATGTTACCAGATTTGATGTCGTCTTTACTTCGTTAATATGGACGTTAGTATTTTTCTTTGCTTTTGCACTTGATACTATTTTTTACTGGAATTATTTGGGTAATTGAGATTCTTATAGTTTTATGCCTATCATTATAATTAGCCAGTAGTCTTGAGTTATTAGTGGCTAACAATGCATTGAGCCCCAAATCATCCTGCAATTCCGCTTTATTTTGACATAAAATTCGAGGTAGGCCCCGTGAATAAGATTTTAGTTTCAGTTATTGCCGCATAATGCTTTTTTTACTTGATAGAATGTCGCTCAATTTTTGCGCTTTTCATTTGAACCTGTGAAATAGTTAAGGTTTTAGTTTCAACTTTAGCCACACTGGAAAAAAGTTGGTCGCCCTGCGCCACCGAATACAGTCACGCCGTGCACTCACTTTCTTGGTCACGCCGCATGCCTGTTTTGGGCGCGCGGCGCACCCAAAGTACCTGGCGCGCGGGACAACTAAAATTTAGATGTGTTTGCAGATCTTGATGGTCAGGGTTAAAATCCCACTCTGAAGAAAAATTTTCATTAAAATATGTTTTTTTCAGAATGGGATTTGAGCTTCAAAAAACCTACATATTTATACCCTACCGTGTTTCACCTATTGATATCTAAGTAACGTATGGCTAAATACACTATGTGGTGTCAAAATAGTCATGTTAAGCCCCTTGGGGGCGACGGTGCATTTTATTTATATATATATATGTACATATGGGGAATTCCACGTCAAGTGAAACGGTCAAAAAATAGTTTAGGCTAAAATCTATAGGATTCGATAGTCCTTTGTGAGAAATCATTACTCTAATTTTTTCAGAACTTTTTACCTACACCCAAAGCCGTCAGTGACGGTCACAAATTTGAAATTTTTTCTTATACCCAATTCTTTCCAATTATTTTGCTAAGAAAAAAAAAATAAAAATAAAAATATGGGCCACATTTTGTAGATTTTTTGACGTAGAATCGTTTAAAAATATTTAAAAAAAGATTTGAGGTTATGTAAACCTTTTTTTTTAAGTTTTTAAGCTTAAATAATTTTTTTCGCAAAGTAAGACACAATTTTTTTTTAATTTTTTTTTTTTTTTCAACTTTATAACAAATTCTACTTCCGTGATTTTTTGCGTAGTGGGCTTGAAACGGGAATAGGCGCTAGATGGCACTGAACATTATGGTCACCAAATTCGACGCTTTTTCGCTTGGGTTTCAAAGTTTTGCAATCAGATAAAAAACTTATTAGTATTCATGGAGGCTGCTGATGATTAGTGTGTAGTTAAACTTCCGGAATTCAAAATGGCTGATCCAATATGGCGGACAATTTTTGAAAATATTCAAAAGTAAATCAAAAAAAGTCGTATCGTATTTCTCGTTTAATTCTAAGTAAAAATTGTATTGTGTACTTTTTCGATGAAATGTATGTATTCAGAGCAAAAAATTCATGAAAGTTTAATTACACGAATTCACGTCACATTTCATATTTTGTCTATTCATCAAACCGTAAGAATAATTACGATACGTTTCCATTTATGTAATTAACTTTGTAGATCGCCGATATCGACATTAGTGTGAAGTTATCTGAAATCAACATGGCGGATTCAATATGGCCACCGGTTGATTGTTGTTATGGATTAGAAATATGAATTCGTTTCATGCTTTGCGTTAGACTTTTGTAAAAGTGTGTTTTGCGGTTTGCTGACAAGGAGCACAGTTAACAAATATATACATTTTTAATGAGTTGATTTATTTTAGCTTGCAGATAGACATTGAAACCGATTACTTTTCAAGAATATAAATTTTCTATTCAAAAAATGTACTAATATCTTTCAAAGAATTTTATAATCTTCATAACGTGTAGATTCAGAGTATTTTTTTGCTCTCACAAATCCGTTTTCCAAGCTGATGAGACAGTGCTTATTTTGCAATGACTTTATTCTGTTACTGGAGTAGAACCGGCTGTTCAATTTTCTTTTGTTTGATTCATATCCTTTAATGTCAGAGTATGCAGAATTTATGCCCGGCAGTCTATCAGTAGTGTTTAGCCATTTGAACAACTCCAAAGCTGTTAATATCAATGTTTTTGATTGTAAACTGGCTCGAACAGCACTTCGTTTGACTGTAGCTCCCAGACCGTCACAGGGTCCCTTTCCATGCGCTGTCGGAAAAAAATGCCATTCGGTATGTATATTGTAATGTCGATATCGGCGATCTACAAAGTTGATTGTATTAATGAAAATGTATTGTAATTATACTTACGGATTGATGAATGGACGAAATATGAAATCTGACGTGGATTCATATGATTAAACTTTCATGAATTTTTTGCTCTGAATACATGCATTTCATCGAAAAAGTACACAATACAATTTTTACTTAGAATTAAACGAGAAATACGATACGATTTTTTTTGAATTATTTTTGAATGTTTCAAAAATCGTCCACCATATTGGATCAGCCATTTTGAATTCTGAAAGTTTAACTACACACTCATCATCGGCAGCCTCCATGAATACTAATGTTTTGGATCTGATTGCAAAACTTTGAAACCCAAGCGAAAAAGCGTCGATTTTGGTGACCATAATGTTCAGCGCCACCTAGCACCTGTTTCCGTTTCAAGCCCACTACGCAAAAAACCCTGGAAGTAGAATTTGTTATAAAGTTAAAAAAAAAAAAATTAAAAAAAAATCGTGTCATACTTGGCGAAAAAAATTATTAAAGCTTAAACACTTAAAAAAGAAGGGTTACACAACCTCAAATCTTTTTTAAAATATTTTTAAACGATGCTACGTCAAAAAATCTACAAAATGTGGCCCTTATTTTTTTTTTTTTATTTTTTTTTCTTAGCAAAATAATTGGAAAAGAATTGGGTCTTAGAAAATATTTCAAATTTGTGATCGTCACTGACGGCTTTGGGTGTCGGTAAAAAATTCTGAAAAAATTAGGAGTAATGATTTCTCACAATGGACTATCGATTCCCATAGATTTCGGCCTAAACTATTTTTGACCGTTTCACTTGACGTGGAATGCTTCATATATATACTGTAAAATAACTTCAATTATATAAATTTAACTCAGACATTTGAAAGTATGGACAGGGCTCGACAATTAGGTCATATACTCCTTAACATGTCTCATTCAAAAATTATCAACTATTATTTTAACTATAAAATATAGCTGTATTTACAGCTATAATCAGCTACAACAATAGCTATAATTGACTACAAAGTAGCTATAATCATGTACAAATAACAACTTTAAAAAGTAGCTGTTTACAGCTATCAATTTCTAGCGAATTTTAATTAACAGAATTTATTCAATAATCTTTTTTTTTTGTAAGGTATATCAGCCATATAAGATGATATTGTCCGTATAATAACACTAAAAGTGGGGGGTTCAAGTATTTTGAAACAATAAACGAAGAAACAAAAAAATGTCACTGATGAAATTTTTTTCCGTTTATTGTTCTAAATACAGCTATAATTTATAGTTAAAATAATAGCTTATAATTTTTGACTGAGGTGTAGTAGTTTGGTATTGTACAAGGCATAACAGAATTAAATAATATATTGATTACTTGATAAAAATTAAAAAGTGTTCTTATAGCACTGGTAAAAGATTAAGCATAAATAGATAGTGCTTACTTGAGAATATTTTTTGACAAGAGCCCTCAGTTCCTCACAATGGAAGAGTAACTCAGGCAGCTGCCTATCTACAAGGTCTTCACCACCACGCCCCTTAGCTTTGCCCTGCACAGGGGGATTGTCAGCATGCCTAAGCAACCAGAAAATTTCGTCACGAGCATGGCTAAGGCCCATAAGGACAAGAAGAACTTTGGGCCCAAGTAGACCTGGCTGATCAGTGAGTATAAGGCCCAACTCTTTAAGAGCTGTTCTTAGAAATTTCCGGCGTTCACGGTGCTTGTAGCTAGCCTTATGTAAAGCTTGGGTGTAACACTCTTTCAGCTCAGAAACACGTTTGCCACAACCCTTGATACCCTCAAAAAAAGTTTGCAAGTAGTGGTGAATGTAAATGCACTCATCACGGAAGAGAGCGAGCACCCAGCGAGATTCAAGCGCACTTGTCCAGAGTTTACTTGGTTGATCTTGGGTAAGCAATCCATGACACAGCGAAAATCCAAATATTATCCACTGCTCAAGGCGCTCTATACTGAGGCACTCACAAGACATAGTGTCAGTTACAGCAGCCTTCAGCAATTGACTTGGGCTGCCAACTAGGCTTAATCGTTGGTCTGTCCTCCAGGTATCAGCTGAAGCATTGCGCCCTGGGTAGATAGCCCAGAGCGAGAGCAGGCCTGCCCTTAGAAGTCTACCATGAGGTACAAACTCCTCAGCAAGTCGACGTAGTGGCACATCGTATTCGACTATCAGTTGGCCAAGTCGGGGAAAGCTCGGATCTGACTGGCCGTGAACAAGCTCATGGGCAGCGTTAAAGAGCCCTAGCACAGCCTTGCGGTCTTCAACTCGAGACAACAGCACCATCAAGCTAACGTAATTCGACACCAGATCAAGATAATGTTTGGTCAGTTCAAAATTAACTGCAATATCGAGATGGACGCCCACCGCATCCATGCTCGTCAGCAGCTCACACACGTTATCGCGGAAATCAAGCAGGTCAACAAATGTATAATAATAAAGCGATAGCGATTTTATAATCTCGTTGCGCAAATTACTAATACTTGTAAGTCCCTTGACGTCTATATTTGGGAACTTGCGTACAATCGTCTTGATAGAGGACTCAAGACTCTTGTCACTAAGAAAACCCGGCTTTGACTTGGCATCTCCACAAGCCTTCTTGATATTATAAATACGCGTGAGCATTCCATGACCTCGATCGTTCAATATCATCAGTTTCTCTGCTAGCTTCTGCTGGCTCGGCTGCTGCTGAGACTGTTGATTTGTTGGACGTCCAGTCATTTCAACATACATTTTTTACTCGCATCAAGCCAGACGAAAATACATGTAACCACCACCAAATGATGTCCACGTAAATTTGCAAAACGCTTATTTTATACCACTGTTTGATGACCACGATATTTTAATAGGAGTATTATCAGATTCTAAAATAAGTTCTACTTAGTTTATTAAAATGAATGAATATGTATATATATGATCCTCGACTAGTCGTAGACATATGAGAAATAGACTGCTCGTTCTTATGAACGGCGCTAAAGCACAAGTAGAAAGAGAAACAACATCGAACGTGGATATTTCTCTCTCTCACTCGTTGCTAACAGTGGGGGTAAATAAACTAAGTCTAGCTAATGCGGCGGATGTGTAGTTTACGACTCCCTCCGAGAAGTTGGCTCCGAGTGAACCACTATAACTATAGTACCAACCTTAAATTTGAAAAAATATTTACAATCATGCTATGTATGGATGGCGGGTAATTCAAAATTTGAAATTTTGTTCAATGTTTCCGATACATATGCGGTCAGTAATTATACTGTGGGTACTGTATAGGGATGGTTATTATTTTCAGCGCGAGGGAGCAAGCGAAGCGAGCGAGCGAGCCATTACTGTGGATAATTTTATTTATTATTTACTTTTGAATTTTACACTTATGCGGTCAGTAATTATACTGTGGGTACTGTATAGGGATGGTTATTATTTTCAGCGCGAGGGAGCGAGCGAAGCGAGCGAGCGAGCCATTACTGTGGAAAATTTCAAGTTCTTTTTTTTTTTTAATTTTGACTATCCCGCAAAATACTGTCGCGATCATGTGTTCTATTTGCTATTCACCGCTGTTGAGCTTTCAAGTTTCAACTTGTCATTCGTTGTTTGTTCGCTGTGCTAACGTATGCGTCGAGACTACTTCGTGTGCCAAAATTCGTGTTTTTTTTAATAAAATGGTGAGATTACGTGATTTGTTTGCACTTGAGGGTTATTGTTAATCAAATAATTAAAACGTAATACTACAGGTTCTACAAATTCAAATATCCCGCCACTTACTTCTTGAATTTAGCGCGCTACGCTTAGTTGGCAGCACTGTTACAATCGCGGCTAACTTCTCAGAGGGAGTCGTAAACTACACTTTTACCGCTAATGCAGCCTCCCCGCCGTTAGCAACATGCAAGAGAGACAGATACCCGCGTTCGATGTTGTGTCTCTTTATACTTGTGCTTAAGCGCTGTACACAAAAACGAGCAGTCTATTTCTTATAAGTCTATGCCGCTAATAGTAATTAAGTGGTCTAAAGGCCTACGCAGTGAAAATCTCAAGCATATGCGCAGACACACTGTGCACGGGTGTGTAATCCGCAATCGCCGCCAGCAGTAACATATGTAAGACGTGACAACGTTGCGTGGTTAGGGGCACTACTGTCGATTTACTGCTGATGTGATCCGCAATCCCGCCAGCAGTAAACAGCGTTGGGTTAGGCGGATTCAATATCGGAACTTTTTCCCTAGATCGTATAGATAGCTGTGGCAGCTCCGACTTCACAGCCAAGCAAGCGCAGCGTTGGGTTAGGCGGTTTCAATATCGAAACTTTTTCCCTAGATCGTATATATAGCTATACGATCTAGGAAGAATGTTCCGTCAAGCAGACAGCGCAGCAGTGAAGGGGCATTGCCAAAGACACGCGGAAATTCAAAATTGTAATATTAATAACACAAGTGCCTATCACCCAATGACCCAGGGCGCTAACTGGCCACACTGTTAAATAAATAATTATTAATAACACAAGTGCCTATTACCTCATAACCTGGGGCGCTTACTGGCTACTATTGAATAATAAATTATCAAGGTATTACAAGAGCGCCATTTAAAAAGATCTTTGTCGTACTAGATAGGCAATTAAAATTGTGATTTGTTTACATATGTTATCGATCAACTTTTTATTATTTAATAGTGTTGCAAATAAGTGTCCTGGATCATCAGGAAAAAGGTGCTTGACATATTTATTATGAATTATTTATTTACTAGATTTGCAATTAGCGCCCCAGGTTATACAATGATAAGTGCTTATGTTATTAATAATTATTTAGTTAAAAGAGTGGCCAGTTAGTGCCCCGGGTCATTGGGTGAAAGGCACTAGTGTTATTAAAAATAATTTATTTAACAGAGTGGCCAGTAAGTGCCATAAGTCACTGAGTGGAAGGCGCTTGTGGTATTAAAAATGATTTATTTAACAGAGTGGCCAGTTAGCGCCCTGGGTAATTGGGTGATAGGCACTTGTGTTATAATATTACCGCGTGTTTTAGGCAATGCCCCTTCACTGCTGTGCTGTCTGCTCGACAGAACATTCCCCCTAGATCGTATAGCTATATATACGATCTAGGGAAAAAGTTCCAATATTGAATCCGCCTAACCCAACGCTGAGCAAGCGCAAGCAATCTCTCGTTGCACGCGACATCGGCGACATCTTCAGTACTCATTAGATGGCGCCACCGAACGGCTAATCGAGGCTCGGGATATGCCCATAGATGTATTATAGATGGAGTAGGCAAGCCTGGAAGTGCAAGCGTTGACACATTAAAAAGAGATGCAACATTGAGCCACCTTTCTATCTCTCTCTGTGGTCGCTACTGATTGCCTATGCCCACATATACGTAAAACATCTGTAGCCAATCAGCAGCGAGCACAGAGAGAGGAAGATAGAAAAGTGGCTCAATGTTGCATCTCTTTTTATGGTGTTAACGCTGCCACTTACAGAAGAATCGGTGGCTTGCCTACTCTATCTATAATATCTCTATGGATATGCCGCTAGTTAAGCTGGCAACTCCTCTACCAGCAAGGGCAGCAAGTCAGTCCGGTTTTGGCTTGATCTAGCAACACACTCATTTCTGTACTTAATAAATAAATAAACCCTTACGTTTAACAGAGCGAAGTGTGTTCAAGCTTCTTGCACCCCGTGCTACCCTCCTATCCTTGGGTAAGCACGAGCATACCCAGCGGTTCTCAAATAGCTATACGATCTAGGGAGAATGTTCCGTCAAGCAGACAGCACAGCAGTAAAGGGGCATTGCCAAAGACACGCGGAAATTAAAAATTGTAATATTAATAATACAAGTGCCTATCACCCAATAACCCGGGGTGCTTACTGGCAACTCTGTGAAATAATAAAGTATTAATTATTAACACAAGCGCCTATCACCTAGTGACCCGGGGTGCTTACTGGCCTCTCTAATAAATAATAAAGTAATAATTATCAACACAAGCGCCTATAACCCGATATCCCAGGGCACTTACTGGTCGCTTTATTGAATAATAAAGTATTAATTATTAATACAAGTGCCTATCACCCGATGACCTAGGGTGCTTTCTGGTCGCTTTATTAAACGATATATATTATTAAATAATAGCACAACGGTCATCAGGTGATAGGTGCTTGTGCTGTTAATTAATATTTAATTATTTAATAGAGAGACCCGTTAGCGCCCCGGGTCATTGGGTGATAGTGTGGGGACACGACCCTGCTGCGCAACCGTCGGTAAAAGAGTAGGCCCTTTAGCCTTCCTCCGCTTCTCTTTCTCCAGCGTCTCTGCTCGCTGTGCAGGCCGCTGCGCGAGCAGAGAAATCTTGACCGTCATTGCGATCACACATTTTGTAGCTTCCTTGAGAAGCCCTTTCTTACCAGTGAATATTAAACATTTTCTTGTTAATGTTAACAAGCGTTTAATTACTTCACCTTCCTCCTCAACTCCTGGACACTGCAGCCATGGGACTGCCAACTCAAGCCGATTCATAGGCTACATACACATCATATCCCATATTGGTGACCCCGTAAATTTGAACATGCGCAACCTTCTAATAGCATCTCCGTATTCTCTACGCCTCGGGACAGCAACTAGCTTCCTCCCTCTCTTTCTCCGATTTGACCTCTGGTCTCGGTTGTGGCTAGAGCTTCTGCTCGCCTCTCTCTAGGACTCTACAAGAGCGTGGAGGATTCAGAGACCTTATCAACTATCAACTTCTTTCTCCCCTATCTTGCCTTCTGTTAATACACCACATCTCGCACGTCATACACACGTTACCGCGTACTTCTTACATATCGCCACCACTCCTACATCCGGCCATTTCGGCGTCGTAACTGGAAGGGGAGTGTGTGTGGGGACCCTCACTACCGCATGGTCACTACTGCTCTCCGTCTTTCTCCAACCATCCGCTAGGTGTCCAACCATTGAAGTTAACCTACTCGCAAGTGCCCGGATTTTCATGTTGGTTAATAATATATATAAGGGCGTTTAAGATTGAGCTAGGGTACCCCCACCGATATAGGTGTCTAAGGCAGGGAGCACGTCATCAGCCTTACTGATGAGTCCTGGCGTGCTCCCGGGACGAAACATCAAATAATCTTTTCTCTCTTATCCTGGCATCACTTGATCGTCATAATAGGCACTTGTGTTATAATATTACAATTTTTAATTTTCATGCGTCTTTGGCAATGCCCCTCCACTGCTGTGCTGTCTGCTCGACAGAACATCGATATATATAGCTATAAGATCTAGGGAAAAAGTTCCGATATTGAATCCGCCAAACCCAACGCTTGTCTACACGTAAAAATACCCTGCAGTATACGCCATCTCACGAGGCAAATGCACACGAGGCATTAAGGTGTCGACTGCACTGTCGTACACAGTGTGAAATTTTTTTGCGTGTACACGTATACACTCTCCATGTGCCCACGGCATAGAGGATTAGAGGTATAAGAATAGAAGAGAAAAGGAGGCGTGGTATGTGGCAGCAGAATTTGATACGTAACGGGACATCTGTCTTTGTCTGGCAGTTATGTTATTGGTCGAGTCCTACATGAGATTGAATCAACTGTAGGATTCAGGACGAAGAAGTAGCTAATAACGTGGCTTTGGCAACAAGGACAGATGCCCCGTTACACTTAATAATGCTGTCGCTGCTGCTTATGGGCTAGCATAGCGCTTTCCCCCTCTATTCTTATACCTCTATGGCCTGCGGCCTTATGGCTTATGGGACAAGGACAATTCTATCCTTCACCATAGACATATAAAAAAATGACTGCTCTTTCTTATTTACAGCACTGAAGCACAAGTGGTAAGAGACACAATATCGAACACGAATATCTGTCTCTTTCTCTCTCACGTTGCCTACGGCCTCAGGCGGGAGGTTGCATCAGCTGGCCTTAGTTTACTGACCCCCACCGTAAGCAATGTGCGAGAGAAACAGATATCCACGTTCGATATTGTGTCTTCTTTTGCTTGTGCTTCAGCGCCGTACATAAGAATGAGCAGCCTATTTTTCTCCCATGTCTATGTCTATGAGCTAGACATTCATTTTAGATTAGGAGCAGCAGGGTCCGTACCACATAACTATTTTTCTGTACATCGGCCTATGTTATAACACAGGCCTGTGAAGCAAAAAAAAGTTATTTGGTACGGCCCCAGAGACCAGGGGTGGTCAAAATTTTAATTAGCCGCCACTCTTACCATCTTATGATTGGTGGAGATCCGAAATATTTTTGTCATGTTACTGTGGTGAAGAGTTACGTAGTAGTTATATAGTTGTGCTGTATGATATTTCTTATTAACCAGCCGCAACTTACACCAATGGATATTACATGATTAGTTGTCGACCAAAAATTTCATTTGCGGAAAAATTAAAATGCACCTTGTACCCAAAAGACCCTCTACAATCTTGTCTTTAATACTCATCTAAGATAATAGATGAGACATTATAGATAACATCATAGATAAGAATACAATATCTATATTCTTGAAGGTCAAGTATAGATGTATGATTTTATGATATATGATATTGTATTCTTATCTTAAATGTTATATTTAATGCCTAATCTATTGTCTTAGATGATTATTATAGAGAAGATTGGGTAGGGAGTCTTTATTTTTGAAGGTCGATTTTCGGGTACAACATGCATTTTAATCTTGCCGCAAATGGCACTAAGGAGACCGGGGTAATCGGGGCCACCTGGGTCAACAGGCCACTGGATATATTCAACCATTTAATTGAGATAAAAATGAAATAAATTTTTTTTTTATTGAAATATATCTCTACTTACATGCCGTCAATAAAATAAAACTATAGAATAACTTTTTGTTAAATTTTTAAATAATTAAATTTGATAGTTAAAAAATTTGGAGGAACAGCTACATTATTAAACTTGCTTGAAGCGGAAAATACATCAAATCGATTCAAAATTGACACAAATTGAAAGTTTTAACCTCAATCTACAATCTGCTTTTTTTATTTTACCAAATATTATTTAGAAATATAATTATAAGTAATTTAAAATAGTCCTATTTCGGGGTGTGGTGGCCATCTCTCCAGGGTACAGTGGCCATCGAGTTTGTTGTTTACGTCAATACTGAGTCAGTCTGCTAATCTGCGGATCCTAACCTGAACTTTTTAATCGTACTTATAGCCAAAACAAAACAAACAGTGTCAGGTGAAAGTTATGCAGTACTTAAGTAAATAGTCATATTTCAAGTCAATTCGGTATTGAAGGTGCAATAATAATAAGTCATGGTGCGTAAGTATAAGAGAAAAACTGTGGATAAAGGCTGGAATGAATTCCAATTGCAATTACAACGATATACCGAAAAATATATATTTCTCTTTATTCTATGTGTATACTGACAGAAAAATATTTATGTCGATATACATACCCTATCAAAAACTTCAATGCTGAATCAATGCTGAATCAACGTTGGTTCCATGAATGACGGAACACTGAAATCAGTCGTAATTTACATTGTAGATTCAACACTGATTCAACGTTGAATCAGCGTTGATTCAGCGTTGATCAAAACGTTAAAATTAAATTTTAAAAAATTACAAAGTAGTATAATAACATTTGGAGCAGATATATTGACGGTTATGGAGGTACTATCCGTATGGTAACACCAAAACAGGGGGGTTCAGTTATTTGATGTTAAACTGTATTTAATAGCCATTATGTTTTTCTATTATTAAATTAACGTTTATATTAACGCTGATTCAACGCTGATTCAACGTTGAATCAGTGTTCATTCAACGTTGAATCATTGTTAAATCAACAATGTAAATTACGACTAATTTCAGTGTTCCGTCATTCATGGAATCAAGGTTGATTCAACGTTGGTTCAGTATTGATTTATCGCTAAAATCAACGTTGATTCAGCATTGATTCAGCATTAAAGTTTTTGATTGGGTATTTATTTATCGATCTGTTATGTAAGAAATTATTAATTTACATAAATTTTTAATTTTTAGACGTAAGTTAAGTAGTAAAATTCAAAATAACCTTTTAAATCAATGGCCACTGTACCCTGGGGTATGGCCACCTCTACCCCGGCCCTGGGTAAAATGTCCAGTTTGAGACGCATTCACTTTTTCATATTTAAACTACATTTATTATAAATAAATAAGTCAACAAATTGGATACTATTTCTACACATCCGGCCCCTTTTATTTGCGTTTTTTAAATTATTCTACAATCAAGTAGTCGTTTATAATAACGTGATAAAGTTAAGGTGGCCAGATTACCCCGGTACTTATAGAATAACAAATTTTTATTTTTTTTCCATTAGTATAAGTTGCGGCTGGTGAATAATAAAAACCATACGGCACTACTATAATTACCACATAACTCTTACCCACTATTACTATGTAATATGACCGAAATATCTCGGATCTCTTTGAATCATAAAGTTCCTTAATTCTGGTGAAAGTCTGAGAGTGGCGGCGGGTCAAAATTTCGACCTGAGCTCTTGGTCTATTAAGCCTAGCTAGGCCTGTATAACAGCCAAGATACGATTTCTGATATTCTGATCGGGCAGCTGTATAGGCTGTGCGCAGGCGGTTATCGTAGAGTATCACAGAATTTCGACGCTATAATAAACAAAATTATGTAGTATATATACAACTTTTTATTTAAAATAAAGTTGGTTAATTTTAATTCTGAAAGTGATTAATTGGGTTCAGTAGGAGAAATTGAATTTTTGGGGAACTGGTGACATTAAGAGCTCACCCCGGGCTCAAGGATGACAGACGTGCGAAGCAGGTGAACACAATGACGAGACAGTAAGTAAAAGACTTTAGATTTATTTGAATACCAATGTTTACTTTTACAAAGAAAAAGAACTTTTGAGAAACGGTCGTGGCTTGGAACGCAGCAGACTGGCGCGTGCCGTGGTCAATGCTGGTCGGGGCGAGATCCGCGAGTGAGGGACGCGGGCCGCACTCGCCACCTAAAGGTGGGCGCTCCATAGAGCTTTTCTTCCTGAATTTGGCGCGCTCTACCATTGTGCTCGCGGGATGAGCTGTTGTTACCTGCGCGTTTTTTGTGTTGCGCTTTGGCTAGCGGAAACCGCCACAGGGGCTCCCCGCTTAGTGCAGTCGGCCGTAGGCAGGCTGAAAGATACCCTTTTTTTTGGCCTTGGCCGCCTTGGGTGGCTCAGGTGTTGGCTGCGGCATAGACGTGGGGGCTGGTGGTGGCGTTGGCGGGCCTGGATTTGGTCCGGAGGTAGGCGAGGGTGATGCGGTCTCAGCTTGGCCGGAGACTGGCATGTCCGAGCGCTCCAGATATGCTGGCTTCAGGGTGTCCGTAGAGCAGGTGCGGGGGCGTCCGTTGACTTCAATGGTGAAATTCCGGTTGTCGATTCGTCGGATTACCTTGTGTGGTCCTGTGTAAGGTGGGTCCAACGGCTTTCTAATTGCGTCGACGCGCTTGAAGACGTGCGTGCACGCCTGCAAGTCGCGGAAAATGAAAGGCTTGTGCGGGGAGTCGTGCCTGGAAGCTTGGACTGGTTTGATGGATTCCTGTAGCTGACGAAGGCCTTGAATGAAAGACGGCGGGTCGGCATTTGGGTGGCTGGTGGTTGTGAAAAACTCTCCAGGCACTCGGAGCGTTGTCCCGTAGAGCATCTCGGCTGGGGAGGCTTGTAGGTCCTCTTTAAAAGACGTGCGCAGTCCTAGCAAAACCATTGGCAGGGCGTCAGGCCAGGGAATGTCCTCGTTGCACATTAAACCGGTCTTGAGCGTTCGGTGCACTCGCTCCACCATTCCGTTCGACTGTGGGTGGTACGGTGTGGTTCGGATGCGGTTAGTACCGAGCATCTTATTGAGCTCTGTAAAGAGCACCGATTCGAACTGTGCGCCCTGATCGGAGGTGAGCGTCAGCGGCGTTCCGAAATTTGTGATCCAATTGTCGACTAGGGCCTTTGCGACAGTAGAGGCTTGTTGATCCGGAATCGGAACTGCGACAGGCCATCTGCTGAAGCGATCGATGATCGTTAAACAATATTGTTGTCCCGCTGTCAGTGGCAGCTTAAGGAGATCGACGTGGATGTGGTCAAAACGTCCTTCGGGGGTGTCGAAATCACCGAGGGCCGACCGGTTGTGTCGATGGACCTTGGACTTTTGGCACTGCTCACACTGTTGCGCCCAGTGCGTTGCGTCTTTCCGCATCTTGGGCCACATTAATTTTTGCGCCACCAGGCGTGCAGTGGCTCTGATGCTGGGGTGCGCAAGGTTGTGGAGTACCTCAAAAGCCGTCCTGCGAAGCGTCTCAGGCAGGTAGGGGCGTACCACTCCCGTGGAGGTGTCGCAGTAGATGAGGTGACCATCGATGGTGAGAGGCTGAAGATCGAGGCGCGGGTCCGAGAGGAGGTGCTCGAGCTCTTGGTCTTCGGCTTGGGCCTTGGAGACGGTCTCCGGGTCGATGACTGAAGGCATAGCTATCGTGTTTACGCGTGAGAGTGCGTCAGCTACCACGTTGTCTTCGCCTTTGACATGGCAGAGGGTAACCTGGTGTTGAAGGATATAGTCGAAATGTCGGACCTGCCTGGGCGAAACCTTGTTTTAGGGCTGTCGGGCGGCGTAGACAAGCGGCTTATGGTCTGTGAAAACCGTGAAAGGGCGTCCTTCTAAGATCCGCTCGAAAGCTTTGATGGCTGCGTATATCCCCAGGAGCTCCTTGTCGTATACGGCGTAATTTTGTTCGGCCTTGGTAAGTTTCCTTAAAAAAAAACCAAGTGGCCTCTAGACACATTTTGGATGCTCCTGCTCTAAGGCAGCGCCGATCGCCGTGTCCGAGGCATCAGTTCTTAGGGCGATGGCAGTGTCCGGTCTGAGGAAAGTCGTCATGGCTGCCTTGGCCAAGGCTTGTTTGCTAAGCCGGAGAGCTGCGTCAGCTTCAGGAGTCCAAGACAGCGGGGCCTTTTTTTTCTTAGGCGGAAGGTCCTTTAGTAGATCGTTGAGAGGTGCCAGTATGTTGGTAGCCCCAGGGATGCAACGTCTATAGACGTTGAACATTCCCAGGAAACGGCGGAGCTCGGATGAGTCGTTGGGCTTCGGAAAATCCTCTACGGCCTTGACTTTGTGTTCTGGGGGGCGGACGCCGTCTGCTGAGACGACGAATCCCAGATACTCCACTTCGTCTTAACCAAAGACGCTCTTCGATGGGTTGATTCGTAGCCTCCTCTGACGTAGGACGTCGAAGAGTTGGCGCAGGTGCTCCAGGTGTTTCTCATGACTCTCGGAGGAAACCAAAATATCATCCAAGTAACACCGAGCGAACGGAAGTTCGCGCAGGACGTGATCCATGGTGCGCTGCAGAGACTGTGCGGAGTTGCGCAAACCCATAGATGTCCGTGTGAACACGTACAGGCCAAATGGCGTGGTGATCGCAGTCTTCGGGACGTCTTCCTCGGTGATCTCCACTTGATAGAACGCTTTCCTCAGGTCAATGACAAAAAAACCTTTCCTGTCACCTCCTGTAGGAGGTCCTCGATGACTGGAAGTGGGTACCGATCCGGTTTGGTACAGGAATTCAGACGCCTGTAGTCGCCGGTTACTCTCCAGCCTCCTTGGGCCTTCTCGACTAGGTGCAGCGGGCTTGCCCAGGGGCTAGATGATGGTCGCATGACGCCCTATTCCATCAGACGGCGAACTTCTTCCTTGGCAGCGAGTAGGCGCGGCCCAACCAGACGACGGGGGCGCTCGAAAACGGGAGGGCTCGTCGTGTGGATGGTGTGGAAGGCTGGTAGATCGGGAAGAGCGGCTGTGGTGGACTCCGGTGAGCAGATGTCTGCGAATTCTGCTATCAAGGTTTGGTAACGCTGAACCATGGTGCCAACCGGCTTGCGTGCCGGAGTAGTGACTACTGACACTGAGTGTATCGCTGCAGGCGTCAGAAGTCCGTGCGTGGAAAAATTCGTGACAAGATCCACGAGTTGCTGTTTCTTGACGTCCACAAGGTAGCCATGGTGGGACAAGAAATCAGCCCCTATGATGGCGACGTCCGTGTCAGCGACGATGAAAGTCCACGTGGCCGACCGACGGATGCCCAGGTTGAGCGTCAGCGTGTGAGTCCCGTAGGTGGCAATGGGCGAGGCGTTGGCTGCCGTCAAAGTTAGTGGCTGGCGCAGAAACTCTCGGCCTTTTACCAGGGCCTTCGGTAAAAGGGAGACGATGGATCCGGAGTCGATGAGAAAACGTGTGCGGGTCTGGCGGTCGTACACATGCAGGCGGTTTTCCGAGGGACCTAGATTGCCCACCTCCAGCGTTTGAGGCGGAGGGGGCTTTACCGGTTTCCCGACGTCGAAACGAAAGAGCAGGGAGAGCGACATGCTCGTGCGTCGGTCCCGAACCTCTGATGGTACCAGCACCAATCAGGGTGATCTGCTGGCGTCTGAGACCGACTGCGTTGGCCCCTGCCTCGAGACCTGGAACGACCTCTCTGCTGTAGTTGGGGTTGCTGCTTGTCGCTCACCAACTGGTTGAGCAGCTTCCTTAACTCGGCCATCTACTGCGCCAGGCTACTCCCTGCGGCCGACACCGAACTGTGGCCGTAGTCCAAGGGGGACGGGGACTGCGTCGATGGAGGGCGGCTGGTGACCGCGTGCACCTGGGGCAGGTTTTCGGTCAACTCGTTGGCCATGGCGCTTAAGTCATCGAGCGCAGCTGTCTTCATTATCCGGAGCATGCAAGTTATCTGTTGGGGCAAAAGACCGAACCACCTAATTTTCAATATTTCTTCGGTAACCTTATTTCCAGCGAGGGTTTTCATTTGACGCAGCAATTGTGAGGGTTTCAAATCAGCGAGCTGTAGACCCCCGAAAAGTTTACGAAGCTGAGCGTCAGCCGAGTCGGCAAAACGGGTAAGGATGGCCGTTTTCAAATCAGTGTACTGGTTATCTGCCGGCGGATTCGTGAGCACGTCGCTCAGTTCGGACACGGCTGGGCCCTCCAAAGCCGTGACGACTGCGAGGTACTTGGCTCGGTCGAAGGTTATGTCGTTGGCCTCAAAAACTGCCTCGATTTGTACAAACCATGCGGCCGGCGACTTGGCCCAAAAACGAGGGAGCTGGGGCCTGGGAGTCGTCATGGTGCGTGCTTGTTGTTGACCAGCGACTATCGGTGACGACGTGTCCTGGGTTGACGGCGGCTGCACACTGTTTGCGGGCGTGGGCGCGGTTTGCTGTAGTTGTGCGGCGCGTAGGTCTTGCTGAAACTGCGCCTCCTCCTTCTGTTGGAGTCGGCGCGCGTGACGTTCTTCGCGCGTTGACGACGTTTCCTTGCCGGCGTCGGCCAGGGTGGAAAAAGCCGATCCACCTACTCCAGCAACGTGCGCTTCTACAGAGCGGTGCGGATGCAAATTAGTCGCACTCGTTGGAAAGCGTGGCGAGAATTTGTGTCGCTGCAGCGTGAGGTGTACAACGTACGCAAACGGGCGAAGAAGAATCTCAAATTCGCGCCCGCGCACACACACAAAGCACTCGCGCTACACTGTCGCACACGGAGAGCATGAGAGAGAGAGAGAGAGAGAGGGAGAGAGTCATTAAGATGCACTTGCGAGGTTATGTTGCCAGCCTCGTGGTGCACCGTAGAGTCTGCCGTGGAGATGCTCCACGTCGTGCGACCAGGAATAACCCGCACTCACTCGCGGGAGGGGGATATGCAGGTGCGCGCACGTCACCTAATGCGATCGAGGCTCTCGAGCAAATCGCCGACCCAGGAGGGCAGCGTGCTCAAGCGTGAACTCGACGGCCGAGGGCAAATTGACCTGGACGGCAGGTCGTGGGTAGCGCGAGAGAATGAAGATTGAACACAAGGATCCGGCGAGCTAACTCGGTCGCGGCCACTTGCCTTTTTATTTGTTCGCAACGCTAAGTGTCTCACCTTTTTTTGTTTTTCCACTGAACAAAAGCACTGCACTGCTTACCTCGTGATGAGTATCCTGGCAGGATCGCCACTTTGGAGAACTGGTGACATTAAGAGCTTATTCCGGGCTCAAGGATGACAGAGGTGCGAAGCAGGTGAACACAATGACGAGACAGTGAGTAAAAGACTTTAGATTTATTTGAATACCAATGTTTACTTTTACAAAGAAAAAGAACTTTCGAGAAACGGTCGTGGCTTGGAACGCAGCAGACTGGCGCGTGCCGTGGTCAATGCTGGTCGGGGAGAGATCCGCGAGTGAGGGACGCAGCGTTGGGTTAGGCGGATTCAATATCGGAACTTTTTCCCTAGATCGTATATATAGCTATACGATCTAGGGAGAATGTTCCGTCGAGCAGACAACTCAGCAGTGAAGGGGCATTGCCAAAGACACGCGAAAATTCAAAATTGTAATATTAATAACACAAGTGCCTATCACCCAATGACCCGGTGCGCTAACTGGCCACTCTGTTAAATAAATAATTTTTAATAACACAAGCGCCTATCACCCAATGACCCGGGACGCTAACTGGCCACTCTTTTAAATAAATAATTATTAAAATAACACAAGCGCCTATCACCTCATGACACGGGGCGCTTACTGGTCACTCTGCTGAATAAATAATTATTAAAATAACACAAGCGCTTATCACTCAGTGACTTCGAGCGCTTACTGGCAACTCTGTTAAATAAATAATTTTTAATAACACAAGCGCCTATCACCCAATGACCCGGGGCGCTTACTGGCCACTCTTTTAAATAAATAATTATTAAAATAACACAAGCGCCTATCACCTCATGACCCGGGGCGCTTACTGGCCACTCTTTTAAATAAATAATTATCAAAATAACACAAGCGCCTATCACTTCATGACCCGGGGCGCTTACTGGCCACTCTTTTAAAAAAATAATTATTAATAACACAAGCGCCTATCACCTAATGACCCGGGGCACTTACTGGCCACTCTTTTAAATAATTAGTTATTAAAATAACACAAGCGCCTATCACCTAATGACCCGGGGCGCTTACTGGCCACTCTTTTAAATAAATAATTATTAATAACACAAGCGCCTATCACCCAATGACCCGGGGCGCTTACTGGCCACTCTTTTAAATAAATAATTATTAAAATAACACAAGCGCCTATCACCCAATGACCCGGGGCGCTTACTGGCTACTATTGAATAATAAATTATCAAGAAATTATAAGAGCGCCATTTAAAAAGATCTTTGTCGTACTAGATAGGCAATCAAAATTGTGATATGTTTACATATGTTATCGATCAACTTTTTATTATTTAATAGTGTTGCAAATAAGTGTCCTGGATCATCAGGAAAAAGGTGCTTGACATATTTATTAATAATTATTTATTTATTAGATTTGCAATTAGCGCCCCAGGTTATACGGTGATAGGCGCTTGTGTTATTTTAATAATTATTTATTTAAAAGAGTGGCCAGTAAGCGCCCCGGGTCATTGGGTGATAGGCGCTTGTGTTATTAAAAATTATTTATTTAACAGAGTTGCCAGTAAGCGCTCGAAGTCACTGAGTGATAAGCGCTTGTGTTATTTTAATAATTATTCATTTAACAGAGTGACCAGTAAGCGCCCCGTGTCATGAGGTGATAGGCGCTTGTGTTATTTTAATAATTATTTATTTAAAAGAGTGGCCAGTTAGCGCCCCGGGTCATTGGGTGATAGGCGCTTGTGTTATTAAAAATTATTTATTCAACAGAGTGGCCAGTTAGCGCCCCGGGTCATTGGGTGATAGGCACTTGTGTTATTAATATTACAATTTTGAATTTTCGCGTGTCTTTGGCAATGCCCCTTCACTGCTGAGTTGTCTGCTCGACGGAACATTCTCCCTAGATCGTATAGCTATATATACGATCTAGGGAAAAAGTTCCGATATTGAATCCGCCTAACCCAACGCTGGCAGGGACGCGGGCGCGGGCCGCACTCGCCACCTAAAGGTGGGCGCTCCATAGAGCTTTTCTTCCTGAAGATGGCGCGCTCTACCATTGTGCTCGCGGGATGAGCTGTTGTTTCCTGCGCGTTTTTTGTTTTGCGCTTTGGCTAGCGGAAACCGCCACAAATTTACCATTGTAAAGTTTGAAGTATACCTAGAATGATTAAGGCCAATGAAGATAAAAGTTCTGCAAATCCCCTGTTTGAAGCATGGATAAACGAATGGAGGCAAGAAGCTTTGGCTAGAAATTCTCCTGCAGTGCACTCCTTTCGGAAAGCTTTAGCTTCTCTAAAACAGTATCCGTTACGTCTGGAAACAGGGAAAGATTGCCATATCTTGCAGAACTTTGGACACAAGTTGTGTGGCATGATTGATAAGAAGCTGCAGCAATACAAAGAGGTCCAAAATTTGCCTGTAAACAACGCTGTGTCTTTATCTCATTTGAATAATGGAATTGAAACAAAAAGTTTAAGTTTCGGAAATTTAAAAAATGATAAATGTTCCTCATCTGATTTTCAGCCCTTAAGAGTTGAGTCCTCTTTAATTTTGACAAGTCAAATGTTATCTAAACAAGTAGTTAATTTGAAAAATACTGTGATTTGCGATATTAATGGCATAAATGATAGCGAAGCTTACAATTTCTTCAAAGATAAAGTAAATGTTTAAACTTTATTTTGTAATACCATCTTTAGAATAATTATTCAGTGGACTAAACTATTATGTTTAATAGCATGCCACAAATTATGTTAAGACTCGAGATAATACAACAATTGAAAGGCCGGGGTTGGTGAAGTCACTCAACTCATCAGAGGATTCAAATATTTTTTGTGAGGAAATTGTAGAACCAGATATGAAGGTATTTAAAATGACTGTTTTTTTCGGGATTCACAGAACTGCTGTAAAGACTCATGGTACTTACTGTAAAGTTGGCAGTAGATTTATAAAAATTTTGCATTTGTGTATCAAACTCACATCCAATGAAGCATAATTTGTTTTATAATCTTATCTTTAATTAATAATGTTTTTAAGCTTGCAACTCAAGTTACACCAAAGACAAAAGACCATCAACTTAATACAGACAAATGTAATGATGTCAAGACAGCAAGTCAAAAGGTTAAATGTTCACCTGCAGATAATGCGAATAATGAGATGTTCTTTTGGTCAAAAAACTTTAATATTGTGCTTTTAGTTGACATTCAAGAAACATGTGGGTGAGTTGGTTATGCTAAGAATTCAATGTATAAATATGATAAAAGTTTTGTATAAACAATTCAGAGTCCTTTTATGATTTTCAGAGCCAAAATTAAATCTCAAAGTTGTCACATTGGAACAGAGCTAAATAACATCGGAATTTCGTTTGAAACACGTAGTCTAAAAGTTGGTGATTTTACATGGATTGCAAGGTGTAGAGCTACGAGTAAGGAACTTATCCTGCCATATATTGTTGAAAGAAAAAGAATTGATGATCTGAGTGCTAGCATTATTGATGGAAGATACAAGGAACAGAAAGTACTCAATTTCTATATAAATATATATGATATTTTCATGAATAGAGAAAACTTCAATATTTAATTTGTAGTTCAGACTAAAGCAGACAGGCGTTAAAAATATCATTTACTTGATTGAAAGTTATGGACCAAATCATGGTATTATACCTGTACCATCACTCCTTCAAGCTTCTGCTAATTTGTTAATTCAAGACAACTTTATCGTCAAATTTACCCGTGATCGTAAAGATTCCATGCATTATTTGGCCAGAATGACAAATATAATCACAAAAATTTATCAGGTATAGCAGAAATAATATTTGAAAACATATACATTCACAAAAAAGTAATATTTAATGGTCAAGTGTGAAATGTCTATTGCTGCTACCTCTGTTTTGAAAAACCACATCGGAACGCCACATAGTAAAGCCACAAAGAAACGGGGGCGTGGGGGGGGGTCCGAAATAACGACAGTTCACTTCAATTTCGTAGTAATACTATGAATGTTCATTCTAGTGACGTGTACTTCGACGACAGCGATAGCTCAGTGCAACGACTGCTCACTATTTTTACATCCAATCACAAGGTAATTCACTTTGACTATCTGCTTATACTGCTTCATGATTGACTATCGAAGCAATGAGCAGTCGTTGCACTGAGCTATCGCTGTCGTCGAAATACACGTCACTAGAATGAACATTCATCTTTTACAATACAAAATTTAAGTGAACTGTCGTTATTTCGAGACCCCCCCCCCAGAAACAATTGGTTTTACCTCTTCGTTATCACGATTTTTCAAAAAAATCAAATGGTTTTTATACGCCTTTATTTAAGTAAAAGAAATATTATTTTTTCTTAAGTTTAGCTATTTTAAAATTTATAAACTTATTAACAATGATAATATAAATCAAACAATAGAATAAAGTGCCTTTGAATTGATTTGAACTTGGGCTAACAGATTCTTAGCTAAATATTTGATCTATTAACCCAGGATCAACTTGATTCTGGTATACAAATTTTCGTCCCTATTAGGTACAGAAGGGGGAGTCCGAAATAACGACAGTTTATTTCAATTTTGTAGTAAAACTATGAATGTTTATTCTAGTGACGTGAATTTCGACGATAGCGATAGCTCGTCGTGCAGTCTAGCAGTGCAACGACTGCTCGTTATTTTTACATCCAATCACAAGGCAATTCACTTTGACTTTCTGCTTATACTGCTTCGTGATTGACTATCGAAGTAATAATAAACAGTCATTGCCCTGGGCTATCGCTGTCGTTGAAATACACGTCGCTGGAATAATCATTCATAGTTTTACTACAAAATTAAAGTGGGATGTCGTTATAACGGACCCTCCCCCTCCCCCCCCAACAGAAGACAAAGTATTCTATTATTTATATTGTTACAAAATTGGTTCTTTAAATACAATCTAATAGTGTATAATATTTAAAACGAATAAAATAGATGATTGTTACTAATAATATGTGATAAAATGCTTGTTCCCAAGTTTAATTCGCTATGAAAATCGAAACTTAAATTAAATCCGCTAATTATACCAAAGTGATACACTCAAGGGGATGCATATATGCTCTACGGTACCGGCTGACCTCGATAACAGTTTTTCGTTTGACGTCGTTAAAACCAGTCGAAAAGAGTTTTCCCTTCCTGAATCACTAAAATTATTGAAAACAAAGAGCGGAACAGTCTTATCAGAGATGAGTAGAGAGATTGCTAACGCCAATGCTACGAGGTGAGACGACTTTTTAGCACTGATCGGGGCGACTCGCCACGGCCAGCCGTCGTACCAAGGCGCACATTTTTCGAGAGTGCGAGACTCGTATCGAAAAGCGTGCGCCTACGAGTAGAGGAGTTGATTCGCGTGGAAATGAGCACATAGGCGCACATTTTGGAAACACTTGGAAGGGGTGTACTGAATGTGTGCCTACGAGGAGAGGAGCGGAAATGTCGACTATAGCTTTATAGCTGAGTGCACAGCCAAAGCAAGCGACGACACAAGTTTTTCTCTTTAGACTGCAACCGAGTATATGTTATGTATATTTAACTGACTCTTGCTCTCTCGATCTTGCTCCAATGTTATTTATCAATCTGATTCAATTAAACCGTGGAACTAAATGCTCATCATTATATGCATAGAATTTGATTTCAAAACATTTTTTTTTTTATTTTTTCCGTACGTTTATACTTATTTTCAAACCCAGTATTATTTTGAAAAAATATTCAGCTATTTTTTTAAGGATGGCAGTTAGGCTATGAACACTAATTTATTATTTTTCTTCATCATAATTGCTATTAACTGTAATCTCACAATAATAAAATAACTTTTAGGATATGGGTGTAATTCTTAAATTTTAAAGCTCCTAAGAAATTATTAACATCTAACGTAAAAGAAAAAAATTAGAATGCACAAGGCACAGCTTACCTTTATTGTACTAATATCAAATATGAACATACATCCAATTATACAAAAATATTTATTTGCATTCATGTATTCTATTTTCTGGTTTGTATTTATTACGCTCCTTATAATTTATACTTTGTGGTTACAACTACTTGTAACATACAGTATCAATTTCAAAAAAATAAAAATTTTGAGCTTATACATAATTTTCATTAATTTTTAGTTTTTTTTTTTTTTATGATTTAGCTGTTCTGATGAATATTGTTATTTTAACAAACAATAATCATAATAATAAGGTTATAAACACACCCTCGAGCTATCCATTAAAATAGTTTAAAATATGTATTAACGAAAAACACCGCTTCTAACGCCTTAATGTAAAAAATAAAATCCTGACTATTCTGCATGATCCTCGTATGTTAGAGTTTCCCTTTTTTTTATTAACAAATGAATAATATATTTTTTTTTAATCCTTATGCCTTGAAAACTTGCCAATTGATTTCGTTTAATTATTGATCGGAATGCTATTTTATTATTCTTTTTGCAGTCTGAAATTAGGACTAAGTAAAATACTTGATTGGGGATTTAAAACAATTTTAAAAGTTGCAAAAATGTTTTCTATTGTGTTAACTAAATGTTTTTACTGATAAAAATTTAAACATGCACTTATTCGCAGTAGACACTCGGACGCTAATGATTCACCTTGATAATTTAGACCAATAATGAATTGTAGCTACGTAGCTCTTATTTATAATAGTACGTTGGACAAAAAGCTTTAACTGCTAATCAAAGAATCAATCTTAATATATAAGATCTGTTTTTCATTACTGTTCAGATTCTTGTTATATAATTTTCAAAGATATTAAGTTTTGATATCTATAACATACGCTAATTAAATCTTTGGTCGAAAATCATTATCTTATGATTAAAATTAAAATTACAAATTTGATCAATACAAGTATAGCTGCTATACCACAAAATTTTTTGTAACAAATAAAAATTTTTTAAAAAGCGTAAGCGCTAATCACGACACGACCCGGGGGGCTCACTGGTCGCTGAATTGAATTATAATAAATATTATAATAACACAAGCGCAAATCACAAAACTACTCAGAGCGCTTACTGTTCTCTTTATTTATTAATACTGAATTTAATAATTAGGCAAGCGCCAATCACCACACATCCTGGGGCGCTTGCTGGTCGTAAATTAAAATTATAATGAATATAGTCATAACGCAAGCGCCCATTACGACAAAACTCGTTGCGCTTACTGGTCGCTTAATTAATTTATAATAAACATAATAACGCAAGCACTAATCACCACACAACACGGAACGCTAACTGGCCCCTTAATTAATTTATGAAAAATGTAAAAATAAAACAAGCGCCCATTACGATACAACTAGGGTCTCTTACTGGTCGCTTTATTAAATCATGATAAATATAATATGAACGCAAGCGCCAATTACGACTCAATCCGGGGCGCTTACTGGATGCTGTGTTAATTAACACTACATGTAATAATAACGCAGGCGCCAATAACCGCACGATCCTTTGCGCTGACTGGTTGCTTGATTAATTTATGATAATTATAATAAAAATGCAAGCGCCCATTACGACACAACCCAGAGCGCTTACTAGTCACTTTATATATTAATAATGAAATTAATACTAATGCAAGCGCCGACCAACACCTAACTCGGATCGTTTACTAGTCCTTTTAATTAATATATAACAAAAATAATATGAACCTAAGGACTAATAACCGCAGAACCCAAAGCGCCTACTGGTTTCTTTAATCATTAATAAAATAACAAAAATAACACAAGCTCCAATCACCTCACAACCCGTTCCGCTTACTGTTCGCATTGTTAAATAGTGATAAAGATAATAATAACGCCAGCTTTCATCACTACACAACCCTTTTCGCTGAGATGTCGCTTTATTATCATATAATAAATTTAACAATAACGCAAGCGTTATCCACCACACAAACCGAGGTGCTGACTAGTCGCTTAATTAATTTATTATAGGTATAATACTAACGCAAGCGTCAATCACCACACAACCCGAGGCGCTTACAGGTCGCTTTATTTATTAATACTGAATTCAATGATAACCCAAGTGCCAATCAGTACACAATTTAAGGCGCTTACTGGTCGCTCTATCAAATAATACTAAAAATATTAATAACGCATGCGCTAATCACCACACTACCTGGCTGCTTACTGCTCGTATTATGAATTCTTAAAAAAAATAACTTAAGCGCAAATCACCGCACAACAAAAAAACCTTACTGGTAACTTTATTTATTGATATTGATTATAATAATAACGCAAGCTCCAACCACCAAACAGTCTTAGGCGCTTACTGAATGCCTAATTGATTCAGAATCAGCAAATAATAACGCAAGCGCCAATCACCACAGAACCCAGAGCGCTTTAATAATTACCCAATAAATTTATAATAAAAATTATAATAACGCAACCGCTCATCACCACACAACCCTTTGCGCTTAGTGGTCGCTTCATTGTCTTAAAATAAATATAATAATAACGCAAGCGTTATCCACCACATAAACTGAGGTGCTGACTTGTCACTAAATTAATTTATTATGAATATAATAATAACGCAAGCGTCAATCACCACACACACCCATGGCACTTACTAGTCGCTCAATACATAATTAATGGAAATCATAATTACGCAAGTGTTAATTACCTCAAAACCCAGGGTGCTGACTGGTCGCTTAATTAATTTATTATAAATATAATAATTACGCAAGCGTTAATTACCACACAACCAAGCGCTTAATTAATTTATAATAAGTATAATAATAATGCATGCGCGTTTCACCATACAACTTAAGGCGCTAATTGAACGCCTAATTAGTTCATAATGAGTAAAAAAAATAATATCGCAAGTGCTAAGTACCTCATAATTTTGGGCGCTTACTAGTTGCCCAATAAATTTGTAATGAAAATCATAATATGGCAAGCGCTAATTACTACACAACCCGGAGCGCTTACTGGTTCCTTAATGAATTTATAATAAATAAAATAATAACGCAAACTCCAATCACCACACAATCCTTTGCGCTTAGTGGTCACTTTATTATTTTATAGTAAATATATTAATAACGTAAGCACCAGATCATCAGCCACCCATTGCTCTTACTAGATCCTTAGCTAGTTTATAATAAGTATAATAATAACGCTAGTACCAATCACCACAGAACCTGGACCACTTACTGGTCCCTTAATCAATTTATAATAAATAGAATCATAGTGAAAGTGCCATTTACCACATAAGTCACCTTCTTAAATAATACAAAATATAATAATAACGCAAGCGCCTATCACAACACAACATAAGGCACTTACTAAACGCTTACTTAATTCATAATTAATAAAATAATTACGTAGGGGCCAATTACCACACAACCCAGGGCGCTTACTGGTCGCATTATTTATTCATACCGAATGAAATAATGATGATGCAAGCGCCAATTACCTCGCAATCTGGGTAGCTTACTGGTCGTATTACTAATTCATAATAAATATAGTAACGTGAGCGCAAATCGTTGCACAATGAAAGGATCTTTCTTGTCGCTTTAGTCATTGATAAATTAAGGGAACTATTACAAGCACCAAGTACTAGACAACCCAGAGCGCTTACTGATCGCTTTATTTATTTATACTAAAGATAATAATAACGCAAGCACCAATTACCACACGACTTAAGGAGCTTTTAGTCGCTTTATTTATTAATACTGAATTTAATAATAACAGGAGCGCCAATCACCACACAACCCGGGGGCGCTTACTAGTCCCTTAATTAATTTTTAATAAATATAATAACGCAAGCGTCAATCGTCACACCACCTGGGGACTCCAAGGATAAGAGTCAAGCTACCCGCAGCTGGCTCTCCATCATCAAAAATAATAATAAGGAATAACTGGAAATTTTATTACTGGCCCTTTTTGAGGCCATTATAAGTATTTACGTTCCCTACTTAACCATCAATCTTATCAGTTCTTTTAAGAGACACCTAAGTTTAAACTACTTTGCCAACAAATACATTTTTACAACCATTTCCGAAAACGATTCATCGACTAAAAGACCATGTAAAACCGGCCACTATCTAAACCAAGTCAGTCATTTCACTGGCAGACGTCACGAGCGGAGTTGTTCGTCGCAAGGCCGGGAACCCCGGTGACCGACGACGCTATATTACCCCCTCGACTCTAAGCATTCAACCAGGAATCACCGATCCTCTCCAAGGTCTGTGCTGGGCGAATCTAATAGCTATGGAGGAAAAATAAACTTTAGAAAACGGAACAGTCTCCAACGGGCAAGCATCACTAACCAATCTACCCACCTTAGATCACCAAAACAACTTAGTCTGCAAAAAAAGGTGCGTTAGACACTAACGTCTTCGGCATAGTACCAGGAGACGTTGGAAAACAGCTCTACAACTAGCTCCAACGTTTTAGATTTTGTAGTTTTCGTCCCGATCAGTGTGGTGCTACAATAACAGACCAGAGAAGATCACCCTGAGGTATAGAGGCTGTAGCGTTTGTTCGAAACTTCAGTCAAAAAAGAGTTTACTCAAGAATACGTCAAACTACATCGCCAACAAATATATTAGAACTTAACAAAGTGGACAAAAAATAGCCTTTTGGACTCACACAAGTCTTAACTATGCCAAAAGTTGCAAGAAGTTGAATTGAAAGAAAAACTTCAAATGCATCCAATGAATTCACTTTTAGGCGTCAAGAAACTGACGCAAAACATTTATCAAGATCAAAGCAGCAGCGTCAAAATTGACAATTAAAGAATCCGTTGCGTGAGAGATCAGCTTTTCATTGTACCCACACAGTAATAACTTAAATCCTCTGGATTTTTAAATAAGTAGAATGTGTATTTGTGTTTTTGTGGCGATAAAAAATGTAGTAATTAAGCTTTAGGACTTTGTTGCTCTGGTAGTCAAGTTGTGAAATAAGAAAAGACAAAATTTTTTTTAATTATTTATTTTTCGTGAGTTTTAAGTCTTTACAGCTTTTAATAAATAGCCCTTTTCGTAGATTATCGGAAGAAACTGCAAATCAACGGCTTTTTAGGGCCAACAGTTATTTTATGGCATAAGGTCCTGGAACACACGGTCCTTTTCAGTTAATAATATAATGATTATTACATAATAATATTTTTTTTGCTCCTTACAGCTTTTTATTTGACTAAATAAAATGTACGGATTTCGAACAAATATGTTTTTAATAAAAAAATTTTTGTTCTGAGAAGTGTCAGAAATAGATGTTAAACTTTTAACTGAAATCGTTTTACATGTCAACACACTACGGTATTCTATTTAGTTAGTCTTGGGCAAAGTCGAGACGACGGGCTGCTAGTAATGAATATAATAACGTGAGCGCAAATAATCGCACAACCAAGGGACCTCATTCGTCGCTTTAAGCATTAATAAAATAACAAAAATAACACAAGCACCAATTACCAGGCAACCCAGAGCGCTTACTGGTCACTTTATTTATTAATACTAAATATAATAAAAACGCAAGCACCAATCACCACATGACTTAAGGAGCTTACTCGTCGCTTTATTTATCAGTACTGAATTTAATAGTAACAGGAGCGCCAATCACCACACAACCCGGGGGTGCTTACTAGTCCCTTAATTAATTTTTAATAAATATAATAACGCAAGCGTCAATCATCACACCACCTGGGGCCCTGACTGGTCGGTTAATAAATTCATAACGAAAATCATATTATCGCAAGCGCCAATTACCTTTTGACCTGAGGGCCTTACTAGTCGCTATATGAATTAGTACTGAATTTAGTTATAATGCAAACGCCAATTACTACACAACTTAGGGTGCTTACTGGGTAGTGCGTAGAGGTGAGTACCGAATAGTTGCTTTGTTTCGGAACCTCTGGCTTTTTGAACGATTTCTGCTCGAATTACTATTCTAGGGTTGTTTTTTTGTGCAGATTAGGCAGGTTCCATATGTGCTTTCGTCATTGTGTCATTAGTACGCGGTGGTGGTGGTGTATATTTGAGGTGATTCTGTGGGTGCCTGGCTGCAAGTTGAATTTCCTAACCTATCTGCTAATAAGCTTGGCCGAGTCAGGTAGCCTAATGCTCGGCTGAATGATGGAATTGGGTTTCAAGGAGGTTGGAGAGGAGTTAGCCGGCCCGGCGAGGAAGCGACCTAAAGTGCACTGTGACGATGTTCAGCTTTGGATTGGTGATGCTTTTTAATGTCATGGTGACAATGAAACTAGTGTGCGTGACGTGCGTGTTAGGCAAAGTGGTGAATCGTCGCATGCGTCTAAATTCTTGTCAACCGAGGAAGTGTGCCGGGTACTGGATGATGTGTTGAAGGTGAAAGATAGCTTGTCAAAAGCGTTAAGTAATAAAAAGCACATGGCTACTTAACATGCGTTGCGAGATGCCATGAGAATTATTAGCGGTGCGGTCTCGAGCCTGGCGTTGGCGTATCTTGGCTGACTAGCGGCAGACGAAGCGTGTAAGAATGCGTGTACACTGATGCAAGAAAACCGCGAATGAGCGCCGGTTTGTCGTCGTACGCTGGTATTATTGCGGGCGCTCTGCGTTCCCGTCCCGGGCCGTTTCTTCTGCTCGCAGATCCGCGTCCCACACCTGTAAAGCCTCGTTCAAAGCATTTATTTATTGGTCCTACTACCGAGAGCATTGGTGAATACGAATCGTCGTCTGCAACCACGGAAAAGCTGACGCGAGTTAAATGTGTTCCATCAACATACGACCTTCGTGTGAACTAGGTTTCCTTGTTTGTCAACAAATCTGTTGTTATTGAAGCAGAGTGCGCAGATAAGGCTAAATTGAGGAGCTCATTTGAATTAGCGCAGGTGGGCCTGGAAGTACGCGATGAGCGTAAACTGAACCCGCGAATCTTAGTGAGAGACGTTCCAGTTGTATTAGATATTGAGCAAATGTTAAACTTATTCTTAAATCAAAATGTCCCTGAAATCAGAGAGAGTGAAAAAAAAATATTGAGGTTGTCTTTATGTATCCATCAAAAGATAGAAACACGCGTTCGGTTGTCGTAGAAATCCCCCCGAAGTTAAGAAAGCAATTTGCGCAATAGGCAGAATTTTCATGGACCTGTCTTCGTGTAGGTTCCACGACCGCGTCACAGTTCTATAATGTTATAAATCCCTAAAGTTCGCTCACATAGCTAGATAGTCCAAGAGTGCTGACAGCTGCGGGAAATTCGTGGGAGAGCATGTGACTTGCGATTGTATTCACACGCAGGCTCTGTGCTGTGTAAATTGTAAAGCCTCAAAGTAAGACTTTAATATACAGCATTCCGCGGATGACCGATATCAATGCCCTATTTTAATGGCAAGATTACAAAATAAATTAAGACAGATTAATCAGGATAATAGGCTATATAAGTATGTTGGTTACCTGCGCATTGGTCACATAAATGCACAGTCGATCTGCGCGCACATTGAGGTACGAAAATTAGCACAGGATATATCTATGCATTTTTAGAAGTGTATGAAACGTGGCTTGACAATAAATCACCGAGCGCTCGATTTTCAATAACAGGGTACTCTTTATAGAAATGACATGTAAGCGAGGCGGTAGGGGTTGCTCTGTGCATAGAATCATAAATCCGTGCAGGCGTTGTATTTCCGTCAAATTGCGGCTCTGTTTACGTTAAGAAGCCAGACTTCATCGGTGTCGAGATCTTATGTAATGCTAGACTATTGTTCGATGTGGTCTATAACGCAACGAAAGCGGTATACTGGTTGGAGGTTGAAGACGCCTTACTGAAATGCGGTGAAGGCTATGACGGAATTGTGTCAACGGGTGATTAAAATATCGACTGGGCGGAAAGTTCATCTTTGCAATGTACTCTTTGAGACTCGCTGTCTACTTTCTGGCTTGATGCTGTGCCATATAGCCCTACGCATCGCACGCGTAACTCTGCTACCACGATTGATTATATTTGCTTCAGCTACCCCGAGAGATTGCTTGCTAGTGAGCAGTTCGAGGTGCTGGGTATCTCGAGGCACGACGCATTGATGGCGATATTGTCTTTCGGAGTGTGAGAGTATGCTCCGAGGGTCTGCATGCGCCGTGATCGCCGGAGTTTAAGCTGCGAGAATCTTATGGTGGAGCTCACGGGCCGTAACTGGTCTAGGGTTTTTCGATCTCGCGCCTTGGATGAGAAGGTTGAAAATTTTAACTCATACATTGTTGCAGCATACGATGCCACTTCACTGCTGAGAGAGTCTTGGACAAAAGCGAAACGAAACCCTTGGCTTACTCATGAGATAACATCGGCGATGAGGGAGCGTAATAAGGTGCATAGATGATGGAAGATGGCGGGCAGAAACAACAACTGGGATCGGTATCGGATGCTAGGAAATATAATAAAGTGCATGATCAGAGATGTTCGCTTTGATTACTTTCGTGTGAGATTGGGAAAGTGTCGCGGCGACCCTCGAGCGCTATGGGAAGGGGCGGGAGGGCGATTGGAGCTATGGGGGCGCGTACGGAGGCCCCGCAAGTCGATAGCCTGCCGATGTCTGTTTATGACCTCGGCAGATTTTTCGCGGGAGCCCCGACGATACTTATACCGCCTGAGCTGAATCAGTCGCCTTCAGACTTGGACAAATGCTTTTATTTTTCACATATAAAATGGGAGAAACTCATGCTTGCGGTTACCCGATCGCGCTCATGCGCCGCAGGATGGGACGTCTTACCAGCTTTTTATATACGAGAGTGCATGCCATTAGTGGCGCCGGTTTTGTTACACATTTTTGATGAGTCGCTCCAGAGAGGTATTTTTTCGGAGGTCTGGAAGCGCGCGTTGGTCCGACCCCTGCCTAAAGTAAGGTCCCCATCCTCTCCATCGGATTTTCGCCCGATTGACATCCTCTGTGCCGTGGCGAAAATGCTTGCGTTTATAATGCATAAATAGCTTGTATCATTTCTTAATGAGCGACAAGCTCTAGATAATTTTCAGTCAGGCTTCAGGCGTGGCGGCAGTCAGGCTTCAGGAGGAGGCAGTAGTCGGGCCAGTGCCTCAAAAATATTGGATCGCCCCAGGAATAGGTCTTAGGCTCGTTACTCTTCTTGGTCTACATTCTTGCTCTGTCTGAATGCCTTCGGCACAGTCAATACCATGCAAATGCGTCTGACCTAGTCATTTACATGCACTGTAGTTTTCATGAAATGCCTGCTGCTATAAGATTAATTTCACCCCCTTTACCCCTAATTCACCACCTCTTTGCATATAATATCTGATAGTTCAAATCATACTTAATTCACACATCGTTTTCAAGGTTTTCGGGGTCGCTAATTACGAATCTGGTATCAGAATCGCGATTTTCATAATGGCCGACTCAATATGGTAAACATAACCTCTTCAAGGAGTGAAACACTTCTGTAAATGATATTTAAACATTTTACTCGGATTTTTAGATGTCGCTGATTACAAATCCTCCATGATAATTGTAGAAAACTGTTGAATATGGCTTGAAATTTTGAAATATTTTTTATATCTATTTAATAATGAACGGCAAATCGAAATCAAAAAAATTTTTAATTATTTTTTTCCATTAGTCTGGCAGTTACTGTGCATTAGGAAGGTAAAAAAATATTTGTTAGAAATGCAATTATTAAAAAATAATTATTTTTTTCCAAGAATTACCGAAGAAAATCATTGTGAATACAAGTGAAAGTTATATCTGTATCTTCTGATGTCGAACATTCAGAGCTTGAATCTTTATCGTGTAGAAAATTTTCATCAATTTGTACTTGTGATGGTAACAGCAGATCAACAACTGCTTCTGACATAGATTTTAATGATTTCGCAGGTAAATCTCGATAACTAGACAAGTGCGGGTCAGAGTTTACCAAGAATCTAAAAAATACATCTTGTAATGTTTTAGTTCGAGAACATTTTCGTGCAAAATGTTCACGGAATTGTTTAATCAATTTATTGCAAGATTCCTGGGCATCCTCTGACATCTGATCAATTGGTAATACTGAATGCGATATTATTACAGGACCATGAATAAATAATTTATGAACTGTTGTAGGCATGGGATACCAGCTGTAAAGAGCTATGTACTTTTTTGCTGATTCCATTGAAAACTGATTAAATTTCTGAACATTTTTATCAAAACCAGATGATGAAGCTGATGATATAACGTGAAATCGATGAATCAGATCCTTATCAACTCCAGTTATGGTTGCAGAAGTTTCACTATTTTCGAAAAAACGTCTAGCGGTGTTGCCATCATTTGATCTTCCGTATCCAGGCTTCAGTTTATCAAGTATTAAACCCAACCTTGTTTTGAAACCTTTCTGAATATTTTCTTTTCTTAGCTTCACTGTTTGTTTTTCTTCAGAAATGCGAGCCTGCCACTTATTAACAGCCAATTTATAGCCAATATGTATACAGCATTCAAAACATCTAATCGAAGCATGTAAAGTTGACAAACCGAAATTCAAATTTTTTTCATCAATTGGCTTTTTTAAAATTGAATCAATCTCATTGAAGTCCTTAGATGTTGCCTTACATAACTAACAACGCTGTGCAAAAGATGTATCTGTTATAGCGTTGCAAACTTTACCATCTATCATACATAAAACCGTTTCATAGTGTACAATTACTTGCTTGCCATCTATGACAGTATCATGAGGAACGAGTTCATTGATTTGCTTCGATATATTATCTACTGTTTTCTTAATAATTTCTTTATTTTCATGAACTAATTCAATTTTAATAGGTCTACAATGTCTTGGAGAAGAAGGCCGAGGATTTTTCCTTATAACAACGGTATTTCCGATCATTTTATTTACATGTTGAAGTTGTACCGGAACAAAGTAAAAAATACACTTTCATCTGATAATGTTTCATCGGAAAACTTTTGTTTGTATGTACTGTGCCCTGAACTTCCGTCACAACCCCATTAAGAAATTAAATTTAAATTCTTGCATTCATCCTCATTTAACATTTTTAGAACATCAATCTGAGATTGGGAAATTCGTTCAGCTGTATGATGTAGCAATAGTTAGACTGCCACTTCAACGTTTGATTCAGACTTTTTCATAGAACAGTTTGGATAGCATTTTTGTTTTGCAGCTGTTATTATTTTATACGATGGAAAGAGTTTGAAATTTTATTTTGAAGCAAGTATTACGCAGTTGAAGATATTGGTTTTTAGATAATTTCAATTCAACGATCAAAGAAAGTGCTTTATCGCCTGTAAATACATTTTTACCCTCAGGTATTTCCATGCATTCACGGCAAATTTTTGCTTTTGTTGGACTTCCTGTCGTGACCTCTTGTACAACCTTTGCAACATCTGTCCTTCCCTCAGCACGTAATTTCATTTGGGCCGCATAAACAAGCTCCTCCATACTAACTTCTGCCTGTATTATTTCCGTTTTTCGACGCTCACTTCTATCAGAGGAAGATGCAAAACTGGGAGAAGGTCTGCCTGTACTTGATTTTATATTTTGCTTGTCTGTTGCTTGTAGTTTAATAGTTCCATTCAACCATGCTCTATTACTTTCCAAGAATCTTGACTCCGTTCTTTTACATTTATTTCACCTTTCTTTAATCTGAGATAAAATTTTTCTAACAGTACTTCTATGGGCGTCTGATAAAATATACAATAATTGCAGCTTACTGGACATCAAGTTTTCAACAATCAAATACACTTCAGATATATTTGCTTGTAAATTCTGCTTGACAGCTTCCAAAAATTCCGTTTTTGTTAAACCATTCCGAAAATCAGATTGGCTGTCATCTCAAAAATTTTTATAATTTCAATTATACTTGTAAAATTCATTATAATTTTTTTTAATTCATGCGACAAATTTTTTTTTTGTATTTTTAAATTTTGCGGGAATCAGGTTCCCGCTCAAGAGTACTGCGTAGCTACTGCTCACTGTACATTATTATAGGTGTATATATATGTAGATATATATACACTACACATACACACTGCTGCACACGTATATGCGTTTTTGTTGGTTAAATTGAAATTAAATTACGTTTTAAAAGACTTTTGCAATCAACTTTATGCAGTTATTTACTCAATATTACCAATTTTTTTACAATAAACCCGTTAAAACATGGAAGGGCAGCTATGGGCAGAATTTTTTTTCAAAGTGGTAGATTATATCATTACTAGCAACACCCAATAAGTTTTGCAGGGGTGCAAAGGGGTGCAATATTACTTTTTGTCCAAAATATGTCGCATTTTTACAATCTTCATTCATAAAAATTACATATAGTAGATGTTTACTACACACTATGTACTTGCTTCATAAATACATAGGAAAATTTTAATACACTTAACATACCTTCTACAGATGATTCCATTTGGACCGACTGCAATTTCGTGATTAGTAAACTGTTTATACTGCTTTGACTACGTACACCTTTTTGACGAAATATTAGTGTTTAACAACAAATGAACAAAGGTTAATGGCGCCCGCAAATTTTGCAGACTGTAGCAACAAATCTAACCTTTCTCGACTGATTCCTCACTATTAAAGGTGTCCTAGAGCCAACCCCCCCCCCCAAAAATCATATCCAGTAACTTTTTTATTTTTTTTTATTTTGGCCAGCTTTTTTGGATTTGGTCCCACTGTGAATCGCGTAAAAAAGGCTCATGCAACTCTTAACTGGATCAAAAGGTGCGCTCCTACATTGTCGTTTGACATGAAGATGATGTTAGTTAAGGCCCTAGTGCTACCCTACTTCGATTATGCCACGCCGCTATTTTTGGGCCTAACGGGCGAACTAGAACTGAAACTTGGTTGAGTTATGAACACAGCCATTAGATTTATAACCAGAAAAAAACGTGGGAGAATGTTTTGCCCAAGTATGTAAAGTAGAAAATTATGACCATAGATCAGAGAATTATGTATCGAATGCTAAAGCTTATTGCCAGGGTATTAGCTAGCTCGGAGCCAAGTTATTTGAGCGACAGGGTAAAGTTTCGACAGGTGAATGAACTTTTAATCTCATCGTAAGGCGCGTGCGGCTGGACGCAGGAAAGTGCTCTATTCATGTTGCAGGAACGAGTATGTGGAATGCCTTGCTCGCCGAACTACGTTCGCAATAGGGAAGCCAAGCGTTTGACCATTAACTGCGGAAGTATGCACTCGACAACTCCAGAAGTTCATGACAGCTGTAAAATAGTTTAGATTGGTGGAAGTAAAAGACCACAAATTATGTCACATGAAAAGCATTACCCTAAAACTGTTTATATGTATGCATACATATGTTTTGTTAAGTGTTGGCTCGTTATCATTGAACTACATAAAAAAATAGCGTTTTTCTTTTATTTTATTTCGTTTTAATGTTTTTTTTTTTTTTATTTCTTTTTTTTAGTACATTAGCATAAATTTTACATTGTATTATCAGAGCTTGATTAATTTAATATATATATATTTACGTCTTCACAATAGTAAAGTTTTTTTTATCCAACTTTATAATTATTTATTTTTAAGTTAAGATGAACTGCTGCATATTATGTACATAAATGTGCTGGTTGTACAGGGTATAAGCCATCAATCATAAATAAACGCTAATTATAATTGCCATGCTAATTTTCAAACCTTTTTCCTTGTATCCTACCTTAATCCATGGGCACAGTGTAAGTATCTCCGGTGGAACACACCTTGCCAGTTAAGCTGGCACTCTCTGCACCAATGGTGCATCGGGTCCACTCGCCACTGTGTAACCTTTCCCCGGAGAAAACTCCATTATTCCAGGACGTCCACTCCTTGCCGGTTAAGCCGGCGCTCTCCTCCGAAGTATCGAATCCAGGCTAATTAGCATCCCCGGAGAAGCCCCGTGTTTCAGGGACCACTCCTCGCCGGTAAGGCCGGCGATCCCTGCCCAACACCTGGCATTGGGTCCGTTAATCTCTACCTATGCCCTAACACTGTTTCGCATTCACCCAGACCCAAAAATCTGTGGGGCAAGAAAAAAACTCTGGAATTACTCTGAGGGAAAATTCCACGGAAAAACCCGCCCCGAAACAGCCGGGGTTACATAGGAATTTTTTTCGATGAAAACAGTTTTTGAAAAAATCTGCATTCACCGGGAATCGAACCCACGACCCCTAGAACTGCGTTGTATCAGTAACGAGCACGCTTAACACTAAGCCAACGCCGCTCTACGCTAATTATAATTCTCATTCTAATAAAAAAAGGAAACAGTAAGTTCCCTGGGTTGCCTGATAATTTACTTTTAAGTTATTTTCGTTATTTTATTAATAAATAGAGCAAGCAGTTAGACTCCTGCATTGTGTTGTGATTAGCGCTTACGTTATTATCATATTCGGTATTAAGAAATAAAGCGACCGGTACGCGCCCCGGGTTGCCTAGTGTTTAGCACTTGCGTTATTTCCGTTATTTTACTATTAAATAAAGCGACTAATAAGTCGAACCCGAATTGTGTTGTAATAGGAGCTAGCGTTATTATTGTATTCACTATAAATTAATTAAGCAACCAGTAAGCGCAGCAGATTATGTGGTACTTAGCGTTAGCGACATTATTATATTTATTAATAATGAAAAAAAGCGACCATTGAGCGCCCCAGGTTACCGAGTTGTGTGGTGATTTGCGCTTGCATTATTATTACATACATTATACATTAATTAAGCGACTACTAAGCACCCCGAGTTGCCTGGTGATTGGCGCTTGTGTTATTTTCGTAATTTTGTTGATGAATACAGTGACCAGTAAGCCCCCTGGGTTGGGTGGTGATTGGTGTTTGCATTATTATTATATTTATTTTAAATTAATAAAGCAATTAATAAGCTTCTCGCATTGTATGCTATTTGGCGCTTGCGTTATTATTAAATTAATGAAAAATTAATTAAGTTACTAGTAAGTGCCCAAGGTTGAGTGTTGATTGGCGCTTGCGTTATTATTATATTTATTATTATTGATAAAGTTACAAGTAAGCGCTCTGGGTTGCCTAGTAAGTTGCGCTCGCGTTATTATTCTATGATGTATTGATAAATGAAGTTACAAGTAAGCGCCTCGTGTAGTGATTAGCGCTACCGTTATTATTAAATTGGTTATTATTTCATCAAGCGCCCGGTAAGCGCCCTAAAATGTGTGGTGATTGGCGCTTGCGTAATAATTATATTAAATATTGAATAACTATGTGACCAGCAAGTGCCCTGGGTTGTGTGGTTATTGGTGCTTGCGTTATTATTATATTCGGTATTAATAAATAAAGTGACTTTAAGTGCCCCGGGTTGTCTGGTGATTAATGCTTGTGTTTTTTATGTTATTTTACTATTAAATAAAGCGATCAATCATTTTCCTGGGTTTGATGGTGCTTCGCGCTTGCGTTATTATTATATTTATTATAAATCAACTAAGCGACTAGTAAGCGCCCTGGGATGCCTGGTGATTGACGCTTGTATTATTTCCTTTATTTTATTAATAAATAAAGCGACTATTAAGCGCCCTTGGTTGTGTAGTAATTGGCGCTTGCACTATTATCATAATTATTATAAATCAACTAAGTGACTAGTAAGCGCCCTGTTTTGAGTGGTAGTTGGCGCTTGCGTTATTATAATATTTATTTCAAACAAATCCAGCAAGCAGTAAGCGCCTTCGATAGTGTGGTGATTGGCGCTTGTGTTATTATATTTGGTATTAATAAATAAACCGATTAGTGCATGCCCTCGGTTGCCTGGTTATTGGCGCTTGTGTTATTATCGTTATTTTATTATTAATTAAAGTGACCACTAAGTGCCCTTGGTTGTGTGGTGATTGGCGCCAGGTGGGAGCTGGTGGGTGGGCCGCCTTGTCGTCCCCGTGGATGCGATCATCGCTAAAGCTGTCTTTGAATGGTTGGATCTGGAAAATTCATATGATAATGGGGGCAGCTGATGGTCGTAACGAAGGCGTTTTCCCGGCACCTAAACGCACTGCCCATGTGGCCCGTTGAGATTATTAGTTCATGTTAGCATTATAGATGCGTTTGGCACGTATAATGGGCATTAGATTTTTTCAAACCAGATCTGAGGTAAGTCTAGCGCAATCGTACGCTAACGCTTTTTTCGCGGTCTCTGCGTCCTTTTAAGCAAAGTGGTGTTGTCCAATATCTACCGCTTACGAAAATACAGGATGGAGGTAGCCGCTGGCAGCCCAAAGTATGGGAGGAGATCCAGTGTACTTCTACGTATCGCCAAACGATCTTTATTATATTTATTATGAATCAATTGAGCGACCAGTAAGCGCCCCTGGTTGTGTGATAGTTGGCGCTTGCGTTATAATCCAATGCTTTATAAATAAACGAAGCGACTAGTAAGCGCCCCTAGTTGTGTAATAATTTTCGCTTGCCTTATTATTTAATGCTTTGTTCATTAAGAAAGCTACCAGTTAGCTTTTAAGACTGCTAATAGGTGCTTTGATTTGTTGGGTTAAATGTACTGATTTGCTAAAAGTATGTGTTACTTCAGTTTAAATATAATTTATGATGATTAAAGTTTATAACGTAGTTGTACAAATTCCTGAAAAGGTTTCATTTTGGTATGCGAGAGTCTTTCGTTTGATAAGTTAAGGTTTAGACATAGTTCGGAACTGAACTATTCAGGTTAGTCTTACATTTTTTTTCGTGAAAAGGGGCAAGAAATCAAAGAAGTTTTATTATTAATTAAAAAGACATACCCATATGATAAATGTAACCAATAAAAATAGTATCTATAATTTTTTGCCATTAAGTTTTTAATAAAATAAATAAAACTGATTTGTTATTGAATATTACAATTTTTGTAAAATTTACGTAAGTTATAATATCCCAACATCATGTATTACAAATAACTATCCTCTAAATTAATAGATATCAATAATACGGTGGGGGAAGCCTGAAATACCGACAGTTCTATTTAATGTTTTGGTAAAACTATGAATGTTAATATCAGGGACGTGTATTTCGATACTGTGATAGCTCAGTGCAACGAAAGTTCATTATTTTGACAGCCAATCACGAGGCAGTTTACTTTGACCTCTTACTTATACTGCTCTATGATTGGCTGTCGAAATAATTAACAGTCGTTACACTGAGCTATCGCTGTCGTCGAAAAATACGTCAATGAAATGAACATTCATAGTTTTAGTACAAAATTAAAGGGAACTGTTGTTTATTTAGGACCTTCCCTCCCCCTCAGTATTACACGTGATCGTACTATATATCATACAAAAACAAGTTCTGTACAAATGAAAATAACATAATTATATATCTTCTGTAGCTTGTGAAAATGAAAAATTCTAAGCCAGCATTACATCTCCTCTGGCCAAGTGGATAAGATATTTGGCTAAGAATCTTTTAGCCAAAGTCCAAGCCACATAAGTTGCAATGTTTTATCTTTTTTAATTGTTTTTTTTTTATAATTGTTAATGAGGTAAATAGATTTAAAGACTATAGGACGTAAGTTTCAAACTTTTTTTTTCATTTTAAGAAAAGCTTGTGAAAACCACATGGTTTTGACCAAAAATCATGTGGTGATTTGAGGCAAAAACCTACACAAAAGAGAAGTGGTGAAACCACATGTTTGTATGTGGTTTTACTATGTGGTTTTTTGATATGATTTTTTTTAAAAGAGACGTTTGAGAGTTGCAAAAAGAATGTTATTTTAATCACCAGCTGCCACAAATTATAAATGTTTAAAACCACGTCTTTCACACTCTTTCTGCAGTTAATTCATAGTTTTAGTTATTATGCAACTAATTAATAGTGTGATTGATAAACTAAGGTTTTTTTTAGATTTAAGTATTCAACGAGCGATTAATTCATTAAGATATAATTTTTTTTATTTTTTATTATAGTGCTTTTACGTCCGGCTCTTTTGTAGAGGCACTACTCAGGGCACTTAGCACTTACGATTGTGAAGGAATTGGGATGGGATTGGAAGGGGGAGGGCCGTAACAACTGGTTCGCATTTGCCTATGACGTTTGTCATGTGGATCTGGAAAACTCCGGGAAATCTCCCGTAGGAAAAACCTGATCCGGAACAGCCCTGTGTATCTCCCTCATTTCTGACCTGGTGTCTAAGCTGCAGACTTAGACAACGGGGCAGAAATTTGGCACACTTCCCGCTCACGATGTCAAAAGGACAGAGAAACAGTCAATCAATCCACAAAGCACACAGCAGAGGCGATATGGCAAGATTTAAACGGTCACCCATCCAAGTACTTACCGGGCAAAATACTGCTTAACCTCGGTAATCGATGGGACTGAAACTCTACCGCTGAGTCATCGTATCGGCTATTAAGATATAGTTAAGTGTGATACATATGGCATTTCTGATTGGATAATTTTATTTAATATAATCGCTTTGTGTAAGTGCATTGGTACCATCTTATGCCAAAATAACGTGGGCTTGCAGGATGATTTGGGGCTCAATGCATTGTCAGCTGCAAATAACTTAATATTACGGACGAATTATAATAAGAGGTATAAAAACTATGAGAATCTCAATTAGCAAGATTATTCCAGTAAAAAATAGTGCCAAGTGCAGAAGATAAAAATAATACTAACATCTATGTTAACGAAATAAAGATGACACACAATCTGATAACATAACTTTTATTTTGTAGTATCGAAGCAGAACGTAACTGAGCTGACTTGTAAAGTGACGCGAGTATGACGTTTGTGACCACAAATATATGGTCTTCACTGTCTTTGTTTCATTAACTCTTACTCAAATGTAGAACTATCAATTAAAATTTTGTTTTCAAAAAAAAAAAAAAAAAAAAAAAAAACTGTAAAGCTTACGTTCATGACAGTTATTGTTATCATTATGTCTGACTACTCAAAGTGATTAAAAAACTCAATAATGTATGATAAATAGTGCATTGAGTCCTCAAAAATCCTGCAAGTCAATAATTTTTTCTCACCATGGGCTTTGCTGTCGTTCTTGTTTACCCCTTCGAACGATTTGCACTCTGCAAATAGGGGTAAGTATAGTATGAGTTTTTTTGCGCAAAAAATATAGTTTGAATTCAAAAAATAAACGCTTTCTGTGAATACATCATTGTGAAAAGACCAAAAAATTAACTTTAGATGAACCTGATTAGTCCAGTGATTTTTTCGCAAACTGCCAAAAGCATCGTTTTATCTTGAAATTTGGAAAATTTATGACTTACCTCTATTGTAAGATTAAAAGCTGAATTTATAATATATGATATATTTTTTAAATTTATGAACAACCACATCATTTTAGCAAATTCGGCACTCCGATGAATGGTGCCAAAAAAGTTGTGGTATGGTCACGTGCTAATTTTTTGACAGGAACATGTTCTTTAATATCTACCTTATTGTTAGTGTCAACCTTTTTGGAGAGGCGAGTCGAGTTGCGGAGAGGTGCATGGTCTAGAGCAGCGATCCGACGACTTGCCCCTCCACGGGCACTGAATTGTGGGACTCATGGAATACCATTGTTTTACATAACTGTTGACGCAATTTTTATAGTAGTTAAGAGGTTGAAACCTGAGCAAATTGTCGATAATATATAAAAAAATGTTATCCCAAAGAAATAAAATATGTATCCATATGACACAAATTTTTTGGCACCATTTACGTGTCCTTTTTTTGCATTTAGCAGCGGTTTGAAAATATTATTTATACGATCTTGGTAAAATGTAGTACAATTGTTGGTAATTTTAAAATCTACAACAAATTTAAATTTCAGATTATCTTTGAGTAATAACTTGAGTTTTGTGCGATTTGCGACGAAACCTCTTGGTTAATCGAGTCCACTTACTGCTCGTTTTTACGTCTTTAATTTTTATATGTGTTAGACATTCACTGATAGCTTTTTTTCAAATTGTTTGTTCAAAAAATTGATTTTGGCCATTTTTACTATTTTTTGTCCCTACAGTAGAAGTTACTGTGCAGAAGTTTTTTGAGTTTGTGTTATTGTTACTTATCTTAATTAATTTTTTCATACCTTAAACTACTTTAATATCATTTACACTTGAGCTATTTACATCACACTATTAATAATTACACCAACTTTGTTTACATATTCGTAATTTAAAACTTCGGTAACTGGGATTAAGCTCAACAATTGGGCCACCTACCCTAATGTCATTGCTTAAGACGAAGAAGCCCCTATTTCAGATTTACTCTGAGGAAGGTTACATTTACGTACGCAACAGCTACCATTTACCTTTTCACCTCCTGAGTCGGTTATCTGAGTCCACACTTCACGCAGATACACTGCACTCAACAAAGTTATGAACTCTTTATTCTTATTTTAAGGAGACCAACTTGATGAATTTGTGAGCCCAAAAAATAAATTTTTACAATACATTAACCCTAAGTAGAATTAAAAAGGTTGGAATTTGAGCACCCACATTCAATTACGTCTATTTGTGACATGATTTTTTCCGGGTACACTGGATTTATTAGATTTCATAGGGGTCTCAAAGCCTTAAAAATAGCAAAAAATCGTGGTCTTTCCTATCATTATAGAATTGAGCTTAAAATTACTAGAAAAATATGAACAACGACGTAAAAAAATTTTGACAGTGAGCTCTATTAAGAACATGGTGTTTTGTTGCAAAGTATATATCTGTACTTTTTTTCATCTTTTTTTCGGTTTTTATTGATTATCTCGAAATAGTTAAGTTTAAAAAAAAAAAAGCTTCAAATAAGAGTTGTTCAGACGATGATTCTGCATGTGGATTAAGTTAAGTGTTTTAAAAAATTTTTTAAAATGTTTTCATTGCGTAAACAAAAAAAAACAGAAAAGATCGAAAAAAAGAAAATATTACAAAATAAAACTTCTAGTTCTTAAAACTAAACAAACGTTAAGTTTGTTGTAGCTTTCATAAGGTCAATAATATACTGCAAGTCCGATCAGAAAATTTGCAATTGGCGACCCATTAGAAAATTTTTAATGAAAAATTTTAACTGTTTATAATCTTTGTGCTGCCGAAAATATCGCGATAAAACTTAATGGAACCGATAAATACAGGCAATATCTTTCACACACTCCAGTTTTAAAATTTTGAACTAAATGAACGAAACAGTTACTTAAAAAAAAAATCATTGCTAAGTACCTTATAATCGCCACTTTTAATAATAGAGTTTTGCAATCAAATGCACTTAGTTGCTTTTATCTTTTAATGAATTAAAAAAAATGTATGTAGGAGCAATAGGTGCTAAGATACGATATTTCTACTACTTTAGCCGATGCGGCCTAATTATTATTTTGACTTGGGATTCGACCCATTCAAAACGCATTAGAATTTTTGGTGGATATAGAAGTAACATATTTCATTTATTTTTATTCTGGCACAAAAGTTAAAAAAAAAAATTAAAAATTTTTTCCCCATTTTTTTCGAGCACGCGTATATACGCGTATCTACGAAAACTCTTGATTTTCTAAGCCTGGTGGCCTTTCACAACATAAAAAATCTATAAGAATTTTGTTTGAGAGTTATAAGTATTCTATTTATTTTAATTCTGGCACAAGAGTTTCAAAAAAAGTTAAAAATTTTTTTTCATTTTTTTTCTGATACTTGTACATGCATTTCTACGGAAAGCTGTGTATTTTCTATGTCTTGCGTCATCTGTTCATCTTAAAAATGTCTAGGAATATTTGAAGTGTTGTTTCGCAACGATTTTTATTTTTTCTAGCTGGAAAGAGTAAAAAAAATTTTCTTTAGCTTTAGGGCCCCTTATGCCCGATTTGTCCCTGGCGAGGCTACTTCGACGTGAGGCTAATTTCAGCTCCATAAAATAGGTACAGGTATATCGGAGCTGTGGATAGTGCTATCTTCAAGAACACGTTCAGTGAAAACCAAAAGATGGCCAGCAAAACTTTTGGTCTTAAATTAATTGTATGACAATCAAAGTTATTACACTACGAAGTGTATTATTGTTAGGTTTGATATAAAGAGCTATATCGTTAGGCTATAATACGTGTACTAAAAATAACCAGGTATCTCGAATGTCGTAGCTGCCTATTGGCCAAAAACGACCACTTGCCAAGCCACGTAATATTTATTACTTTCGCCAATATTTGGAATGGAATTGAAGGTTAAAAGTTCTATTAAACCAAGAACATTGAGTTTCAATTGTAATGTCATGTAGGTGGCAAATAATCATAGCCGTGCTTAATAAGATATTGAGTTTATTAATATATAATAATAATGGGGTTACATGAGGCGTCTTTGCCTTGGCACGGTCAGTACGCAACTGACTACAAATCGCCCTCTCATCGTGCGGCGCTCGCACGCGCCGTAATCATAACACACTTGTGCTTCTCACCATACCACATCAACAACTACTTGATAGGTGGAAAACATTGTTCTTCGAATACACAAAAAGTTCCAACTAACTGAGTGACTGTGTTTCTTCCATAATTTCTTGAATGTGAATGAATGATTCTAAACTATAACATTACCTTACATTTTTTTTAGAGAAATTTGAAGCACAAATGACCACAATTATGAGAATCAAAGTCTTGATATTTTACATGATTATACTTAATATTGTCAACTCCTGAGTATAGCATTGAATCGATGGGTGGTTGTAGACCGCCAAAAATGTCAAAATAGACAACATCATCAACACATTGTCGATATGCCACCCAGTATACTCCAAGACCATCTATATCATCAAGATTAACTATAGCATTTTCATGATAACAAGTTCCATTAATTGATAAGTTATTTCGCATCAGTACCCCGCAAAAATTGGGGATTTTCAGTTTTTTAGTATATTGAAATAAATCAACATTCGTTCGAGCTCGCTTGAGTAACTTCAATTTAAACTAATTTTAAAACCTCTTTCTGCATATGGCTTCAAGTACACACCTAATAAAGTTTTATAAAGTCGAAGTTTAAGATTTGTCCCAAGAGAAATGACCTCCATGCACTAAAAAATTTGTGCCGAAACAGCAGTGCTGGCCACAGCGATCCTTGTACGGCGCCATCCTGCGGCTATCGCAGGAGAGTCCAGAAGTTGTGGCAGTATGTACACAACTAATCCCTTTATTCGGTACCACCGCCGGAACCGCTGTACTAACTCCTGCGTTATATACAGTGCATACGTTCTACACGTTCAATGCAATGCTCTATGCGTATTCGCTTTGAGCGCAATTCTGAAATCACGCCCCCACTGGGAACTTTGAGAACGATTGGTCGTGATTAGAAAAGGACAGTACTATTAATTGATTTCCACGTGCTTGTAGAAAAGCGACATTTAAGGGTTGGCCACCTGGTGAATGGAGTTGGAAGCTCGATTCCATAATAATTACCTTTTGTAATGATGACCAATCGTTCTCAAAGTCTCCAGTGGGGGCGCGAATTCAAAATTGCTCTCAAAGCGAATACATTTGATCGCTAAATTCAGTCTATAACATATAATGCCTATATATTCACGCTACAATACACCGAAGTATTTATACAAAAAAAAGCATATTTACTTTGTAGTGCTTTTATATCTAACCATGCATACGATGTAGTTTTGTATATTATTTTTGATTATATTTGAAGAAAGATTATTGAATGAAATAAAAGTGAATGGATGAATGTTGAATATCTTACTGTATAAAAACATTAACAAACAGCTAATGAAAGTACACATTTTTGATAGGTTCTCTTTCTCTTTTTATTAACACTTATTTACACTATATCTATATACGTACTCTTACTACTTAATATCAAATCTAAATAGGTGTAAATGACCCAATTACTGCACACTGACATTTTCGACTCTGCTAATTTTCTCATCTTTCGATGTTTTCGATATCAATCAAAGCAGTTTTACTATATTTTTATGTATAGCATTTTATGCGATTGAAACTACAAACGTTTTTTAGTTATGTTACTTTTCTTTTTTTGAATAGTTGTTTTAGTGCTGATATTACTTGCTTGTACTACTGTGCACGGTTATAAAATCACAACCAACTACTGCGCCCCCATTACCACCCGGGTATCTTCCGTAAGTTTTTTATGCTGAAACCCAGACCCATTTACTGAGCATGACTACAAAGTTTTGTAGGTTAGATTCGTTTAGAGTCTTTCTGTTAAACAATTATGATTGTCATGATGTAACGTATGATTCTGGATTGAACTATATTAATGTCTGAACGTGTCTAAGCACACGAATTTTACAGTCTATTTTTCTTATTTTTTATTACTGCCGAGCGCACTGTAATTTGTGACTGTGCAGTAATTAGATCATTTACCCTTATGTACTTCTGTGTTGGCTGTAAGCACGAAATTGCGGGCGTAAGTACAGTGGTTTCGGTGGTGTTACTGAATTGACGGATAAGCTGTGTACGCACTGTCACAACTTCTGGACTCTCCTGCGGTAGCCGCAGGATGGCGCCGTACAAGGATCGCTGAGACCAGCACTGCCGTTTCAGCAGTGTTGTACTGCCTATACGGCTGTACAAATTTTTCAGTCTAGTTTTACTGTGTCTCTGGCATACTTGTATCTGCTGTTTAGAAGCCTTACTTGCACTTATGATTTTTAATATTCCAACTACACCCTTAGCTATTGCACCCGTTGCACTTAAGTCACCAAATAACGGTAACGTCGATAAAGCACCGCCAATTCGAGTAGGGAGAGGTTAATTACGCGGTATTTTAACATTTTTCTTGCAATCTGCTTTCTTAACAGCACTACGTGCCCGCTTCAAAGCTTAAGTAATAACCTAGTGGGCATCTGTAATTTTGGTATTTATTTTCCGTGATGCTACCTTAATAACTGTACTTAAGTCAGTACACGGTTTTTTCTTACTTTTCACACCCGTACCTAATTTACTTTTGAGCTTCATGGTACTCGCAATAGCCAGAGCAGCTACTTTGTCCCCAATACTTGAATCTCTGGATCTAACTCTTTGCCAAGCTTTCTTGGCTTGTACTCTATCTGCTGAGTTTCTAGCCTCGATGTTTTCTCGATTTAGAAAATAGGCTATATCTTTTTCCTTGCACGCTGAGTCTAGTGGATGTATTCCCTTATCACCTCTAGCCAGACTTTTAACAAGTTTTGTACTAGGACCGCAGTACTAGTAGTCTGGTGTGTATAGTTCTATAGATCAAGTATTTACAACCCCATTTAAAAGACCTCGTCTTCTTGTGCGACAAATGATTATCACTCTTCGGTATACTTTCAGGTAGTAAGTAAGCTCTCTAGCTTGTCAAGCGACAGAATGAGCTCTGCTGCAGGATGTGACTCTATTTGTAGCTCTTCTTTCTCCCTTATTCCTTCTTATTTGGCTTCTTCATTTAGATGAACAAGCACATCGACTATCTAGAATCTACATCATCTTGAGTGATATAGACCCATTGTAGTGTATCTCTGCTGTCTAAGAGTAATCGACGTTTGTCATTTTGTGGACTCCGAGCTATTTTTTGCTATTACTCTGTACGAACTATAAGTAGCCTGAAGTGGATGTTGTTTTGCTGATACATTACTGAAGACCTCCTGAAGAGATAGTTCCAGTAGTCTGCGAAGCCGATTTTGGTCTTCGCCATAACTATTTTGACACCCTTCACCTTCTTAATCAGCTTCTCGTTTTGCATACGGATGCAATGCATTTTACTTCATAGTCGAATAAACTCCGTCATGATATTACCACAGCATTCATCCTTTATCAGTCCAGTGACTTTCTTATTTATCAAGAGTAGATCAAATTGATTATTTGCTAGATGATCCGATGTACCAATCTTCCGATGTCTTCTTATATAATATCGGAGACATTCTAACCGCAAATCTTATGCATCGAACTGTTAGTATCGATATACCATAACTTGCATTTGTTGATTAGGACTTAGCTGAACTCGGGATTGTTGATGGCAAAGGTAGCCATAAGGGTAAAAAAAAATTCCATTTTTGGAATATTTCTTTACATATGAATAGTGGAAGTCGTATATGAGGGTCTTCGATGTGTCGAGTATACTCAAACCAAAATATATATTGGTTTTCTGACACTTATTTCGATACGTGCAAACTGAATAGCCACTAGATTTTCTTCAAATATGGAGCAACCGTGAAAGTTTCGATGGGCAATGAATGTTTCTGTACGGTAGCATCCCTCCCACTGGTTTAAGAGCTTGACATCCACTAGTTTTCGTCCATTTTCAATGGTCTTACCATGCACGGCTTTCATCATAAGTTTGAAGAAGAGCTTTTCTGGCTGCGTCATTGCCCATCCATAAAGTTGCTTGCATCAAAGTACAGTGAGGTATTTGTCTTTTTTCTTGAGAATATGATCTTCATCCATGTATCTATTATTGGCTTTGTAGGCCTGGGTGAATTAACCGGTGAGGAGTTAGATGCCCTGAAATACGGAGTCTTCTCCGGAGAAAGACCACACAGTAGTGAGTGAACCCGATGCACCGTTGGTTCAAAGATTGTTAGCTTAACTGGCAAAGTGTTTCACTGGAAATACTCCCATTGTGCCCATAGTATTATAGATATGGTATCAGTTAGAGGATTGGTAAATGGATGCTGCAATACCTACAAAGAGGTAGAGTGGGTAGCCTCGGTGACTAGGCCAATAGGCTGTCGCGGTAACCCAATAAAAAAAAGAAGGAGGACGTAAGTCAGAACAAATCTATAAATAAAAATTTACATCACTGTCTTTTTCGTGCTCGGTAAATGAAAAGTACTTCTCCTTTTTTTTTACCAGGATACCGCGACAGCTTTTCGAGCCTAGTCACCAGAGCCACCCACTCACCACTTATGTGTGGGGTTATATTGCCGTACCCATTTTAAAACTCTTAATTGATATCATACGTAGTCATGCCATGGGCACAGTGTAACTATCTCTGGTAAAACATCTTGCCAGTTAAGTTGACACTCTCTGCACTAATGGGGAATCAAGACAACTCGCCACTGTGTAGCCTTTGCCCGGAGAAGACTTCGTATTTCAGGACGTCCACTTCTCACCGGTGAAACTAGTGTCCTCTGCCAAAACATCGGATCCAAGCTAATTAGTATCCCCGAAGAAGCCCCATGTTTCAGGAACCATTCCTTGCCGGTAAGATCGGCGATCTATAGCTATAGTGGCCCTACATATAGCACTTACACTGTTTAGTATTCACCCAGGTCCAAAGATTTGCGGAGCTAGGAAAAAATCTGGAATTACTCTGAACAAAAATTCCATGGAAAAACTTGCCCCAAAACAATCGGGGTTGCATAGGAACTTTTTCCGGTAAAATAATTTTTGAAAAAATCTGCAGTCATCGAGAATCGATCCCATTACCCCTATAACGGCGTTTTTCATAGGTATTGTACATAACAACTTACGAACATAATACCTTATCGTGAATATATGTTAGACAATGAGGAAAAATGAAGGAATTAAAGGAAAGGGATTTAATTTGTTTCATTCTCGACCACTAGCTGAATTTATCAGTATGGCGTGGTAGTGATTTTAACCATAGACGTACACGACTAATACTTGCTCTTTACGCTCTTACTTATCATGCATCTGCTAGATTAATACAGTGTATTGGGAGGAGGTATTAGAGAAGGAATGCTTTAAGCAATATGAAAATGGCATCTGACTTGATCATTGACTTGACAAATGTATAACAAAATAATCTTGTTACCCCTTTTATTTTATGTTCCAAAAACTGTAAATATTTTAAAAATTTATTCATCTTATAGGGTAACTATTAACTACACTTTCACGTACAATACATTTTGCACGCTTGTATTTAATACCTTATCGTGCATTTTTATCATAGAATAAGGAAAAAAGTAGGAATTGAAGGAAAGGGATTGAACTCCTTTCGTTTTCGATCATTAGTTGAACTCATCAGGACGGCCTGATAATTATCTTAGTTTTAGAGGAACACAACTGATACTTGCTTCTTACGCGCTTACTTATCATGCGTTCACAAGATTGATACAGAGTGTTGGGAGGAGATATAAGAAAAAAAATGTTTTGAGAGTGGAAACTTAATATAAAAGGGTTTACAAAATAATTTTAATGTATATTTCATCAATAACTTTGATACATTCTTCAAAGTCTTCATTTGTAGCCAACTCTTTGATGATGAAGTGAGTCGTAGTCTGTCAGGTAGTGAAATATCACCAGAACTAATCTTAAATTTAAGCAGTTGATGTTGCAACTTTCGTGAGCAGCATGTCTGAATTTTCTCAGAGACTATTTTTGTGACAAATAGAAGCGCTGAACTTATTTGAGCTAAACAATTTTTGCGATGTATCATTTGGTATCAAGCAACCCCGATGAAGCTGCAGGGTCCAGTCCGAGTCTCTCTCTTAAAACTCTTTCTTTTAATGCATAATGGGTTGGTTCGTATCTAAATCAAACCACTCACTGTTCTGCCCATTAGTATTATCAGCACAGTTTTTAACACTATCACTACTTCATTCACTAGACTGCTGCTCTGGAAGGTGCCTTTGTAATTCTCCGCCAATTTATCTCACTATACTGCTCAACTTGTCTTGTACGCAGAGCAAAGAAGCCAGATAGATTCGCAGGTTTGCACCTTCCCTCTGGATAAGGATGTCAAGACGTACTTTTCTAACGCTTTAAACGCTTGATTGATCAACTACAACCATCTCCGTAAATTATCAGTATCCACGTCAGCAATCTGCCTGAGAGATTTTTGTAGCTTATGTACTTAAAGTACTAAACGTTTATGATATCTACAGATAAAACGGAATATTAGAAGGAAGTTGGAAAAGACGATAGTGGTAGTAGGGGGAACCTTGACCCATCCACTAAACTTTCTCAATATAAGTTCTATGGAAAATCTCCTTACCATATGATGATCACTGAGATCCAGAAGGGATCAATCACAAATTAACGTATCTATATTTATAGCTTTGACTCATACTTTATGACTTGAAATGATGATCGTTACTGCTTATAGTCCTACTCTCGTGGATCTTTTTATACATACTGAGCCTTTCTGCGTTTTATTTCGACTTTTTATGCTCACTAATTATCCCTACTCCTTAAACGATATAAGGGGCGTGATATAAGCAGATAGAAAGCTCAGTTGTCAACCAGCTAGTCAAGAGATCAGACCTTTTTGGTTATGGACTATGTCGTTGATATTCAGGGCTTTCAAAGATCCTCTAAAATTTTTATTTCTCAAGAGCTTGTTATTTTACCTTGAAAAGAAAATGTTCAACCAATAGTTTTTTATTTTAATGCTCTATGTAAATGGTCGAATGGCAAACGTATGGTCAATAGTTAGCTTAAAAAGATGGCTAAACTAATTTTTTTCATTCAATATTTCTTGAAGAATGCCAAAATTATTAACATTAGGGGTTTGGAATAAAAGAACTGTCTGAAAGAAATACTATCTCAACAGTAAGCACTATAATAAACATCATTTATGAAACCCAATATTAACATTCCTCTTTGTGTTTCAGTCACATTTGTAATGCTAAAGATTTAAGATGCTCTGCTATCAGCAAAATTAACACAAAGTATGAAGCATGCTTTGCACATCAATTATAGGGGAACCCCGTTTGTGCTTCTAAAACTGCTTATGCACTCAGGGACTGGCTGCTCACCTCCAGAGATATAGTAAATACAATAAGTGATTATATAATTGACTCGAATAATGATTTGTAGAAGTTTATAATGAAATGAATACGCCATCTAGCAGTCAGTAGGCAAACTAGAATAATTTTGTTTGGCTGCGCTTATTTTAGAGAAGTAAGATTTGACGGTTTGACCTCACAAATAAAAGCGTTTGGTTGGGGCTCTTATCAAGCGTGTCACAAAATTAACATGAGGAATATAAAAATGTTTTTAAACCTACTTACGACTATAAATAGTAGCAAAGTCATGTTAAAGTTATTTGTAAATTGCCTATCAGTTAACTTCTAGACAACTATAAGGCATCCTTTAATCATTTTCAAGATGAAGTGAAATAATTCTACAGCAATTTTTAATTTATCTTTAAGATAATTTATTTAACACTCACTGTCGATGACATCTAAACATATTAGTAAAGGTACATACCTACACTCCGATAGCATAGTCGGTAGCGTACCTGACTATTACCCTGGAGATCAAGGTTTAAGTCCGAGTGAGGACAAGCGTATATTGATATTATTTCAATGAACTAAAAACAATTTCAAAATGCTTGCTCTTTTAAACCTATAGAAAAGTTAATTTTTAAAACACAATTTGAAACGCGTGTTCATTTAATTGTGCAACCATCTTCCAAACATATCTGTATTAGTACAGCTACCTTCTAACTCACCGGTAGTACAGTTGGTAGCGTATCTGATGTCACTCTGGAGACCGAGGTTAAAATTCAATTGAGGACAAAAAAATAGCATTTTAAAATTTATTCTTATATTTATTTCAATGGATTGGAACAATTTTAAAATCCAAAGGAATTAATTTTAAAAATACATTTCCAAATTAGTGCTTATTTAAATAGGTTGGATGTAATATATATAAGTGCTGGGTTCAGGAAGTGATTGGGCTGGGTCCGTCGCATACACTTATACAGGTATTTCCTTTGAGGGGGATACCGAAGGTTTGGTGAAGAGAAGATATAGCAGAAGGGTTGTCATGCTGAACTGACGTAGGACTTTTTTTGAGAATCATTTTACACACATCTGTTTCATATTTTTAACAGCGAATTAGTACCTTTTTCTCTACAAAAAAAAAAAATTAAAAAAAAATTAAAAAAAATAAATAAATAAAAATATGCAACATCAAACTATCATCTTAAAATAGTCATTATTGATTTTAAAACACCACTAATCTATTATGTTTCAATTCGTTTGATTTTATGATTCGTTGTTACACTTACATGATATATTCGTCGTAAGCTCAAATTTTTTTGGAAAATTATTTCTATAAGATTACTAATGCGACTTGATAAAAAATTTCTTCCGGAAAATGTGCTTGAATTATCAAATAATTTCATTGAAAGTAGCGTAATTCTAGCTCGTATCGCGAATTTCGCGTACAGACGCTACTTCATCCCTGGGAGTAATAAATCTACTGATTTTAAAAATTGATAAACAAGATCCATTAATCACTTTGTTTCGGATACGTATGAGGGTGCACTCAAATTTTTTAGATGTTAGATTATCAACACACATTTCATAATTTACAATTTGCACAACACTTTTTCCAACAAAAACAGCTATATAAATGATAACATCTTGTTTATACTCTGACAAAAAAATCAGCATTGCTGCAGCAACAATAACCATGATTAAAGCAAATTGATCCAATTCGCATAGATTCTTATTCAATGATGTAATTACTCACTTTCAAGTTCTTGTTTCATCCTATGAAATACAATTTCCTTTTGGCACAATGACTAAATTGACATGGCTAACTAATTTTTTTGTACGCACATTAAAATTGACAGAAATTAGGGTTGTTATTGAAACCCCCGTTCGCCAAATAGCTAAAAATAATGCTATCAGATGACTTGTACGTCAACTCAACTTTCACAGAACTCTCTTTAAAATTTATTGTGGGTGGTAACGGATACATAATCTTGAATGCGCAAGTTTTTCAGGGGAGCCCTTACGTTTAACAAAAATAATCAAAATCATATGACGGTAATTTTTTATGACAGTAATATTTATTAGTATATCCTGTACAACTGATAAAGCACATATGTAGATATACGTACGAGTAATATTACCAAAAATGTTTTGCTTGCGAATGTATGTAATAATAATTACTATAAACTAAGGAATGACTCTGAACTATTGGTGCCGAGTGTCAGCTTAACTAGCAAGGTGTTACACCGGAGATACTCAGTCAAAAACTAATAGTTATAATTACACCTATAAATTATAGCTATATTATAGCTATAAATACCAATAAAACAGCTATAAATAAAGCTATAAATTATAGCTGTAAATTTTTCTCAAATTTATCAACATAAAAATTGGTTTAAAATCGGATTTTTTAGAGGTTAATCATAATACTCATGCTATCATACGTATGATAACATCAAAACTGGAGGCCTGAAAGATTTTTGAACAATTATTAAAAAACTTAAAGTATTAAATTATTTAAGATTTTTGTTTTATTCTACTTATTCAAATATACTTCAAGCCTCCAGGTTTGATGTTATCATACGGATGACAGCATGAGTTATCTGGTTAACTTCAAAAGAATTCGATTTTAAGCCAATTTTAAAGTAATTAAATTTAAGCAAAATTTACAGCTGTAATTTAAAGCTAAATTTATAGCTGTTCTATAGATAATTATACCTATAATACAGCTATCATTTGTAGGTATAATTATAGCTATAAATTTTTGATTGAGTAGTTACACTTTGCCCATGGTATGATTAGGTATGATATTAATTGAGAGTTTGAAAATGGATGTATCAATACACCTTCACACATAGATAGTGAGTGGATAGCCCCAGTGACTAAGCCAACAGGTTGTCGTGGTAATCCGTAGAAAAAAAAAGAAAGAAAAAGAATACATCGATTTGCCTTCTAAATTGGTAGATGTAAGGACGCTTCCAGTCACTGTTATCATTTGGTTGATGTTGTTAAGATTGATTAATTTGAAATATAGATGTAAGATCGATTTTTAATACGATATGCATTATCCCATCCCACTCTATGGTTTACCAAGATGAGGAAAAAATGAGGAAGGAGTGATGGTATCTTAGCGCTCACGGTATGAGCGTTTGCTCGTGACCTCCATCGCTGGGAAATCTCTCTCCCTGTCTGTGTACTTACTAAATATGCTTTATCACAGCAGATGTAACGGTTTTTACTCCGTTGTAGAGATGAGTGAATCCTTCCTCGTGCGATGGTCTCTCATCCTTTTATTACTGAAATGAGAGGGATAAGCATGAACGGAGAATCGTACTTTCATGTTCGAGACCAAAATTCGATTCTACGACGTTCTAAATATTTTTTTACCAGAAGCCTTTTAAATAATTCAAATCGTTTTTGATCTAATTTTAAATATATACAGATTTATTACAGTTGTGTATACAACGAATATTATTACAAAGCAAGTATTATCGAATTCCAATCTTTTGATATTTTCGAGCTTATAGCAGAGCCACGACAGAGAGACCTAAGGGGGGACATAAAAGCTCAATCGCCTTATATCTATCATCCGTCAAGACTACTTTGCCCTGCCGATTATCGAGTGCTCGACGCTTTGCTTTGCTTCTTGAGCCGCGTGTTCCGCTATAATCACGTGATGTCAAATAAAATGTATGAGTAATTCTAAGTGTAAGTTAACTCAACAGTTTTTTAGATAATGGTAACAAAAAAAAAAGTTAAAATAAAAAATACTTTGCAAAAAAAAATCATGTTTCTGATCCAGCTATTGTCAAGACTTTTTAGGTCATTGCTTATATTTTTTCAATAATTTTAAGCCTACTGTTGTAACGATAAAAAATACTCCAGTGGCTTAAACCCCTAGCGCTTTTACTAATTGTAGGATCAACAGTTTTATACCATAAAATTCGTTGGAAAAATTTTTTTTGTTTCTAAAAATGAACATACAAAATGATGATGCTAATTTCTTAAAATTACTATGGTGCAAAAAAATTAAAAAGCCGCTTTTTTCTTACATATAACATATAACATTAAACGTAAAATTTTTTGAATGGAACAAGAGTCTGTACCGTTAACTTATCCTAATTTTTTTGTTTGAAATACAAGCAATAGCCTTTCACAATCTCATTGTTGTTGTAACTTAAGCACAAAATTACTATTTATTATTTGAAAACCAAATTTCTATCAATGGAGTTTTAATAGACAGGATAAAAAAAAATTGCGTCATTAATAAATGTTATTAATTAATGTCAAACCTGCGGTAGATTTTTAATAAGAAATAATTATTATCTGGAAATGTCACTCGTTTATTAAGAATATAAAGATACATTATTTTCCTACTTTGAGCGATTTTTTAAATATTTGGACGGTTAGTGCACCCTCAGTAGGAAAAATAGGGTTCGCACCTGGTGCGCATCCAACCAGAGCAAGCACAAGGAGTCCCTCTGGCCCTACTTTGCAGGCCCCTTGGACCTACTTCTTGCCTTGGTGACATGTGCCACCAGGTATGAAAACTACCATTACGGCTCGATGTTACATTTAGTCAAACATGAGTTTTGTTAGCTGTCAGAGTTACACCATGGAATTATACAGACTTATCGTGAAAATTAATATTACTTTCCACAGTATACACATCCATTTGATTGTGTCTCACTTGATAATTAACCTTAAGTTTGATTAAATGTAAAAAGGGTAAAAATTCACTGTATCATCGAGAATTTCTACCTTACCTAAATAGCCAGCTTTTTTAATACGAACTTCGTAAAACGTTAGATTAAAAAACAGCTTTTTCTCTTTATATATTTGCTGTAAGCCATCTTCAAAACGTTCTCTGTAGTTCCGTCACTTATACCTGGCTGATAATTTTTTGAACGATTCCAACAACTTAGAATTGGTACACATAGCAAAGCGTTTAAAAATAATTTTTTATGTCTAGTGGAAAAAAAAAAATGCAATGTACATGCAAAGTTCTATAAATGTGCTGGAAAAGTTTATGTTCCTTTAGTCTCCTTTATCGTAGAGATCAGTTGTTTGACATGTTCAGGGAGGCCCTATGTGAAGGAAGGAGAGAAATGTCTTAATAAAAGACAGATTTGCTATATCAAAATATGTGTGTATTTAATTACAATAGATTTAAAAATAACTGAAGCATTGGAGAGCTTACTACAAAATCTTAAAGTATAAGAAAAGTATTTAACGATTGTATGTGATACCTAATCCTTATGAACAGAATGATGAATAAGTTTTCTATATTTAGTGAAATACATACACATGAAATGAATTTGATTGGTTTTTGGTAAGGTTATCTATTTTTAAAAACTGTTTTAAAGTAATACCTGTCGAAAAAGTAATTGAACAAATTTTATATGAAAAAATATTCTATATTTTAAAAAAATGTAGAAAGTAAAATATACAAAAAATTAGTTGCTAGCATTGATAACATAGATAATGAAATGAACTGTAGCCTTGTATGACTGTCACCAACATTTTTGTGGAGACTTTGATTTCATACATCATTGTAATAATTTAAACAACTTACAAAAATTCAAATGACTCGAATAGGCTGCAGCATCAATCTCTTGTGGTTTACACTAATAGATTGGTTCAAGAGTACTATTTACTTATTTACTGTAATGTCAAATGGGTCTTCCCAGACAAGGAGCTGTACTTCTAAATAGTTTTTAGTATTTCACGATTCATTTGGAAGCCCACTGGAAAACAAGCCAATCAAAGGCACTGCATTTGATGCTTTAAAGTTGTGTATCCATGCATCCGATGGTGATTGTTTTCACTAAAGTGTTAACTGAAAACTGTAGCAGTTCTTGCTAGAAATAATACTCCAATAGCTAACATTCATGTTTCTCGTAACTGATTGTGATTTTCAAACCTACACATTACACATGATTATTTGATAACACACTTAAAAGTATAGAGTCTAGCTGTGTTACTATTTCCATACCAGCATTATCAACCAATGGGGATCAAGAGAAGTAATTTATTATTAGGCTAGGGTCCATAAGTTTATGATAGCCTTGGATCAGTGTACATAGCTGTTGAACAGCGTTTACAAGAACTAATTTGTCTTGTAATATATTTCGTATGAGACATATGCAACTTGAAATACAAAAGATAATAGTTAATAAAAATAATAGTGATAAAAATAAAAATAAGTACAATGAAAACTAAGTCTAAGGCTAACTAAGGCTGAGGAAGTTAAAACAATCAGTTTAAACGTATATTTCGTGCCTTGATGACTTTGAGGAGCCGATCCTTATTCCAAGTATTTAATGGTACGCGTAGCTAAGTGGATAGACGGTTCCACTCCGTAGCTGTCTCAACGGTGAACGAGTGCCTAAAGACGTCAATGGCAGCTCGCACTACTTGCAGTTCTAGAGCATCAGAGCAAATGTGGAACAAAAACATTAAAAAGCCTTAACTTTAACTTAAAAAGCTCAGGAAGATACAATAGAGAGCCAGTCTTCAACACACCCTCGAACTGGCACAGCATAATTTAAAGCCTTCTACTAAAGAAAGAGATAAGGTCATATTTTTTTTAGACTGGAGTGATGTGGTCGGATTTGCGCAGCCTGTCAATAAAACGCAAGACTGCGTTCATATACCTACAGGTTTTGGTTTCTATCTCAGCAGAAATCCCGTACAGTAGAGACACACAGTATTCCATATATGAAAACACTAGTGAACAAACCAGTAACAGTCTGGTATCACTAGGCAGCCTGTGACAAAAACGTCTAAGCCGAGCTAGTGCAGAGAAACAATTTCTGGCGATTAAGGTACTATGTGCCCTCCAAGTGAAAGAGCTGTCTAGTGTGACATCAAGCAATTGAACAATTTGACTTGGTTCGATATTAATACCATTGAATGAGATGCCGAGCAGAATGCCACATATTTGCAGCCTATTAATTAGAAGAGAGAGTTATAAAACTATCCTTATCTTCTTTGTTTTTCTTAGAGTTGGAAACTTCCACTTATAAGCTATATGATGGCTTGCTTGCTCTAGTATAATATGCGTATGAGCATTACCCTTGCAAGTATCGGTAATACCACGTTCCTAATCGTGTGATTTTTACATAACTTAGTTCGTGATTTAGTATTACATGATAAATCAAGTGAAATTTTTTTCCCAGGCATATAAGTAGAGGTAGGTACCAACTTAGAATCTAATGAGTCATCTATTCCTAGTAGAGGTTAGAACCAACTTTTATCACTAAGGCCCCGTTTATAGTGAGCGCAGCAACCGAAAGCAGTCGACAGCAAAAGTCGGCAAAAGTTAAGGAAAAGTAGGCAATCAGCGTGACTAAATGTTGCTTACGTTTCCAGAATTTTAGTTCGTGTTGCTAGCTGTTTCTGTCTTGTATACAGGTATACAGAGTGGTATCAACAAGGGATAGCATTTGCTAGGAACATGAACTAAAAGTTAAAAAACTTTAACAAAAGAAGTAACACTGATTGCCTACCTTCTCCTAACCTTTGCCGACTGCTTTTGGCTGCTGCGCTCACAACAAACGGGGCCTAACATCTAACTAAATTTGAAAAGTCTATCTGTATGATATATGAAAAGCTTTAAAAGCGAAATATATGCAAAATTATGGGCCTACATATCATGTATATACTATGAAAAGTGCTGTGTGATTTTTACGATATGTCTGTACATGATGGCATCGGGTAACCCTAACACCAAAAAAATCTATGTTGGTTTGAATTTTTTAATACGCGAGTGGGCGATAAAACTTGAACAAGGAGTCATTGACAAGGATATTATATTTTTATGACTATGTTTATACTGTTCAAAAAATTTTATTTCAAATTCAGCACTTTTTTTTCATTGACAAAATGAAGCTGATTTCTCAAAGGGTGTAGTAAACTACACTTTGACTCCTACTACCCCGAAAAGTCTGCTAGATTAAATTTAACCCCAAGAGAGTTAGTAAAAAAGCCGTACACTTATTATGCAATTAATTAAATGATAAATCTTTAAGATCTGTTTGTCATTCTCTTCTTCGGTTTAGTAAACATTTATATGAAGTGAAACGTTTTTTAACTTTTCATTCCTTGCAGTGGTACGTACTTCTGTATGTCAACAGATAAAAGAATTAAAAGCTTTTTATTGTACAAGTCTTACTACTTAAGAATACTGAGGAAAAAAAAATTAAATTTACTATTATTGTAAATTAACTTAAATTTTTTCAGAATAAAGAATTAAAGAGCTGTGAGGCAAAAAATTTTGGGAACGGAAATGTCGTTACTTATGATTCCCTACGTGTATCGTTGATAAACTTTACAAAGTTTAACAGTGCTGCAAAAAAAACTAAAGTACGTAGTATGGCTTTAAATATTTATAAAATTTATAAGATTTTACTAACTCATGTATTTTTAAGAGCTTCACGGTTCGAGAAATGTTTATGCGACAGCTGCTGCAGCTTAAAGGTATATCTGTGGACAAAGCCATGGCAATTACAAACGTGTATCCGACGCCGAAGACCTTGACTCACGCGTTTAAAAATGAAGACGACAATTTATTAGCAAATATTCCGCTTGGTACATCAAAATCTAGAATTGGACCAGTCATCAGTAGAAACTTGAGTCAGTTTTATTCAAGGCCTAGTTTTAATTGGCAATACAAGTAAATGTTGTTTCTACATAAATCACATATATATCTTTCTTACAGAAGTAGATTGATAAAGTAAAATGCAGGTTTGTTCGTAGAAGTACTTGTAAATAATGTTCAAATAATAAAAAGAAATCAGATTTCATAGAACTTTATACAACTAGTTTTAATACACTGGACAATAAAATAGTTCGAATTCCTTAATATTTTACTTAAACAGTTCTTTCGTATATTTACTTCCTTCACACATGTTTACATAAAAAGTGATTTGTTTATTGATGTGATAATCGTCGTCTTTATTAGCTTATAAATATAGAAAAATTATTAGTCAACGTCCCAAAATATCCTAAAACTCTGTCATACAGTATCTAGAAATTTGTATATATCCTCCTATATTATATACATCGTTAAATGTTTAGGGCATTCCACATAACCCCCGCTGCCCCTCAAAAGACCTCTTGCCGTCCCCCTACTGTCCCTCTAATAATTAAGGTAAGATTTGTCTGATTTCTACGTTATTTTAACACTGTTTTTGGAACTACAAAAAGAATTTTAATTCCTACGAAAAAAATTACACCAAATTTTTTCAATGAAGTGTATGCAATATAGTTGTAATAAAAACATTACATACGCCATGTAACAGAGCATACGTACGGTAAAATTATACATTGGCTTATATGTGACTAAAAATTAAAAAAAATAATACATTTACATGTACACAACTCATTACTCATATTTGAAGAAAATATCAAAAATGTAATAAAAAATTATCAAACACCCCTCACAGCTTGGTTTGAATTAAATAAAGTAGATGATTTTGCAAAATCACTAAAAGATGTTAACATTCCAGAACATTACATTTTTGACAATAAACTTAAAATTTGGAAAAAAAGGAAAATTACACTGGAAAATATTGCTATAGGTAGATTAAACATAGTATCTCCAAAAGATCATGAACGCTTTTTTTTTAAACTTATTTTAAATAAATTACATGGGGCTACATCGTTTTAAGACGTTAAAAAACATAATGGAATAACAAATAAAAATTTCAGGGATACTGCAATTGCAATTGGTTAAATAAAACATGATTCTGAAATCGACAATATTTTTAAAGAAGCCATAACAATTATGTTTTCATACCAGTTAGGACGATTTTTTGCTTGGTTTTTGATTTCAGAAAACATTCAAGGAGATAAAATATGGAATGAAGGTAAAAAATATTTTACGGAAGACTTCGATAATGATAATAATAATTGTGCTCTTCTACATATTAAATTTTGGTATCGGAAGGTAAATCATGTGAGTCTTTTAGTTTACCGACACCAACCATTAGCAACTATATAAATAATTGCAATATTGAGGAAATATCTTTCAGTAAAAAAATGTTCGATATAATGTACACAAGTTTAAATGAAGATCAAAGAAAAATTTTTAAAACTATTTGTGAACAAGATAAAAAAGTATATTTCATAGATGGTCCTAGTGGATCCGGAAATTAAGGGAAGTTGATTTAATAAAATGGGATGAGGCTTCTATGATTCCGAAAAAAGCTCTAGAAATCGTTAATAGAACTTTGAGAGACTTGTGTAATACAAAACTTTGTTTTGGTGATAAATTAATAGAATTAGGAGGAGATTTTTGACAAATCCTTCTGGTTATAAAAAAACGGTAACAGAACTATAATAATAGAAGAAACTATTAAATCATCATTTTTATGGAACTTCTTCAAAATTTTAAGATTACAAAATAAAATCTGTTCTAGTAATAACGAATTTTCAAAATTAGTGTTAAGAATTGGAGAAGGGGACATAAAAAACATTTAACATTCCTAAATCCTAGATAACAGATGATGTCTGTACTAAATATTTGGTAATTACTGCAACTGTTATTACAATAACGTGATACTAACTTCACATAATAAATATACTTTTTTTTTAAACTATAAGATTTTGAGTAAATTACATGGGGAAACTAAAACTTATTACAACACCGATACTGCAACATATGAAGGTGTTGATAAATCAGATGATAATATTTAAATAAATTTTCCCGTAGAAATGTTAAATAACATTCGTGAAGGCTTGCCACCTCATAAACTTAAATTAAAAATAGGTACAATAGTAATGTTAATTCGAAATTTGAGTATATCAGACGGATTATGTAACGGTACACGATTGCGAATTACTAAATTACTGAAGTATAACGTAGAAGGCGAAATAGTAACGGGAGAAAAAATTGGTAATAAAGTTTTTATTCCAAGAATTACATTAAATACTGGAAATACTTCATCATTACCTTTTATTTTATATAGAAAACAATTCCCATTAGTTGTAGCATTTGCAATGACTATAAATAAGTCTCAAGGTCAAAGTTTTGATGATGTGGGACTATACTTAAAAAAACCTTTATTTTCTCGTAGTCAATTATACGTGGCTTTATCACTATGCAAAAATAAAAATGGAATTTTTGTTCAAGTCGATGGAGAAAACAGTTTAGAGATTGAAAATATAGTTTGAAAAGAAATTTTTGAATATATTAATGTATCTAATATTCATAACATGATTTATTAATTATTTTTTCATGTATAGGTAAAATTTATTAATTAATAATACATATCATGAATGTATATGGTGTTCATCTCTTGTACCAATTTCAGCATTAATTTAAAACAGAATAGAAATGGACGTAAGTCTTCGTGGTTTAATCAGGCTTTATAAGATGACTCATAAAGTGATGCGAAACTTTAATTGTTTATATTAATGATACTCTAAATTTAACTTCAGTTTATGTATGTAAAAAAAAGAATTGTGTATTAAAGGACTATATGAGTAATGATGATATAATAATTATGCTCCCCAATATATGTGTATATATATTATTTGGTTTCAAAATATTGTTAACTCCATATAAATTGGTTTTTAAACTTACTTAGTTGTATAAATAATGATGTTTTACGCAACAACCCCCTACGAATTAATTATATGACTTTAAATTTCTTCTTGACGATAAAATAAATCGTGGTGATAAGACAGTTTTGTCTAAAGATAGGTAAAGATGGTATGATCACGGTCAGGTTCCCCAAAAGTAGTGTGGGAAGGCGGTGGGGGCCTTGAAAAAATTCGTAGGGGTCGGTGGGAGGGCCGCAGGGGGTAGGTATGGGGATGTGGGATGTTTTGAGAAAAAATACTATACAACATTTCCATGTGATTTGGTAAGAATGTGGTAATATACTTTAACACATTGACAGGACTGGCAAAATGCAACGTTACAAAATGCTAACAAAAAAAGTCAGCCCACCAAAAACTTTATGCTTATAAAGAAACCAAGGGATCCAATAAATCGAAATACAATTGATTGTATTTGAGTCTAGCTGATTGTAGTATTGTGCACTAATCTGTAACTATTTGATTAAATCATACATTGTTATTATCCCATGAAGCCGTACGTGGTTAAACCCCTTGACTTGAATAAAGACTTATACTATACTTTTATACTATACATATAATATTTTGTGGGGGGGCGGTGGGGGGCCATTAAAAAATGCGTAGGGGTCGGTGGAGGGCTGTGAGGGTTGGTGGGGGGCTGTGGGGGGTTTTGAAAAAAACCATATGTCAAAATAAGCAAGAAAATAACGGATTTTTACCTTATTTTGTGGGGGGTTGGTGGGGGGTGGTGAGGGGTAAATGGGGGGGCGGTGGAAGGTTTGTGTGTAATGCCCCACTGAGTTAACTATATAATGTAGGAAGATATATATATATATATATATATATATATATATATATATATATATATATATATATTAGTGGGGGCTAACGCTCTTCCCCCATGTGTGCTCCGCGCGCCAACCCCGCACTAACAGATTGAGTAGATAAAATAACGACATTACTCGTGTATTTATCAATGCAGGCTGATAATTAGTTCACAACAACAGAATGCGTGACTCACAAAGGAGTTGATAAAACATACATTAACGTAAATATTAATTTTCCGATGGAATTTTTAAATAATATCAGACAAGGTATTCCACCACATGAATTAAAATTAAAAATAGATGCTATAGTAGTGTTAATAAGAACTTAAAGTATATCAGACTGTCTCTGTAGAGGCACAAGATTTAAAATAACAAAGTTATTTTAGTATAATATAGAAGCAGAAATAATCATAGGAGAAAAAAAAGCAAAGCTTATATTCCTAGAATAACATTGAATACTGGCACCTTATTATCATGACCTGTTGTCTGCTATAGAAAAGAGTTTTCCTTTGTATTAGCATGTTCTATATTTATTAATAAAAATCAGAAAAACAGAGCTTTGATTTTTTAGGGTTGTATATTAAAAAACCTTTATTCTCTTACAGACAATTATACGTTGCTTTATTGAGATGTTAGAATCCAAAAAGAATTTTTATTCAAATTGCATCCGAGAATAAATCAGAAATTAAGAATATTAATTAGCTAGAAATTTTTCAGTAATTCAAAAATATGTAACTTTGAAGATCGTCACATTAAAACAGACGGATGTTAATTCATAAAAACCATGAAAAACAAATATGTGAAAAATGTGGAAAGGGTTTTAAAACAACAGATGGGTTAAAATGACCCATAAAATGTCACAACATAAAGCTAACAGAATGAATTATTGTTTTAAAAGCTCAATTGTGTTTGTCTATTAACTTATACCCCCTTCTGAATTTTGTCTTTTACTTAAAAAAGTCCTCAAGTAATCAAGAATTTTATATTTGGGTAAAGTAAACATGGACCAGAAAGAGATTTGAAATGTAAAAGTTCAATCAAGTTAAACAAACAATGGTACTTCAGAGACGTGTAGTGAGTAAGGGGGAGCAAATAGACAGAGGGAGACCTATGATCAGTGACTTAAAAAATCCTAAAAACGAGGTATAAGTTGGGTACTTAATTACGTATATTTTTTAATATTTATGATGGTAAAACATTCTATAATAAAGTATTTTTTGGGAGGGAGGCGGATGGGGAGTAGGAGGGAGTGGGGGGAGCTTACTCAAATATAATTTGATCAAAAATGACGTAAAAACAAGCAAATAACTACGTAAATCGAGGGAAAGCTGAAGGTGAACGGGAAGGGCTGAGACTCACTTTCGTGAGTACAAATAAATAACATAGGATGATATGTATATATCCCTATATTTTATAGTTATTTGTGAGGGGCATTCTACATGGCCCACCTACAGCCCCCCCCACAAATAAGCTAAAATTCGACCGTTTTCATTGTTAATTTGTCATTTTCTTACTTTTCCCTAAGACCTTTTACAGACCCCTCGCAGCCTCCCCCCCACACGATTTTTGCCTATTTCCCCACAGACCCTCCTCATAAAAAAACATAAAATTCATTTTCAATTACGTAATAATGTTAGTAAATATTTTATTAAAAATCGTAATATAATAATTTTCAAATTGTTAAAAGTCATTGATAAGTATAAAGTTCTTGGTCCATTCAACTTTTTTTGTGCTGCTATTATTTTAAAACAATGTAACATTCGTTCATTCTAATACGTACATATATGACATGATACAACTACATATATAAACTACAACGTTACGTAATTATTAAATAATAATAACTGTGGGAGTATCGCCTTATTAAAAAGGTTAAGTGAATAACCCATTAAATTTAGCTCTATCGTAACAACGAAGAGATAAAACTCCCCGCACCCAATCGTAAATTCTGATAATATTCGTAACGATACACATGTGTACTTGTTTTATGTATATTATAAATTTATACATGTTTTAGATAAATCAATGTTTTATATGTATATTTATATATATTATCTTAATTTAAAGAACTTGACTGTCTCTTACCTATTGCTTCAACGTATACGTGTTATAAAATAATTATTGTTGTATTTTAATATTGTAAATCATAAAATTTTTTTAACAAAAATAACCATCGTAAAAAAAACATACATCATGTCACGTATACTTGTTAAATGATGAAATATTAATAATCAATTTCTTATTTTAAATTATACTCAGAGAGAAATATTAAATTAAGTTGTAAGAATTTTTTAGGTGGTAATGCTAACTTTTATATTATTTTACAGAAAGACACAAATGCTTAAATGTCATTCTTGCTCATATGTTTTTGCTGACATGAAAGTTCTAAAAACTCATGAAACAAAGCATACGAATCAAAATTTTAAATGTGAGATTTGTTATACAATTATAAAATCAAGAAATCATTTTACAAGACATTTAAAAAAACGTAACTTTGGGAAAAGAATAAAATGTTATATTTTTCAGAAAGAATTTAAAAGAGATACTCATTTAAAAAGACACATAAAAATACATAATCAACATATCGTAAGAAAGTAAGTAAAATTTAAATGTTAAAATTAATAAATATGGTCATATATAATTATTTTATTTATTTAAGAATTTTGAAGATAGCGTTTTCTGAAAAAAAATGAAACCACGAGTAGATTTTATAATATTTTTTGAAATTTATAAATAATATAGTATGTGCAAAAGTTTTAAATATTTATTTTTGTACATAGTAAAAAATAATAAAATAAATTAATTTTTACATTTGCTGTTTTTTAATATTCTTAAAAAAATGAAATTAAAGTAACACAGATGAATTTCAAGTAATTAAAGATTTACGGAAAAAACTTTCAAACTTTTACGCCGGGGGTTGGCGCACGGTGCGCGCAAGAGGGCGAATTTTCATATGGCTATTTTAGAGAAAAAATTACATTTTCTGACTATTTAAAAAAAAAAAAAACAGAAAGTTATTGTTTAGATTATCTAATTTATCAAAAGCTTTAGTGCGTTATAAGTGTTTTTTATACAATCAAAGAATATTGTAACATATAATGATATTTTTTATTAATGAAATTACTTGTTATTTTATAGTAGTATTAACATTTAACATGAAAATGAAAAGACTGTTTTTTATCAATCATATTCGAGTGAAATGAAAGTTGTCAAAACTAGCAAAGCCTATGTATACCTTTTTTTTTAAACATGACGGAAAGTTTAAAAAAAACTCAACGTGTTACAATAGTACCTTTAGGTGGTGTTGTAATTAACTGTTAAATATATAGTTAATGCTTGACTATGTAGATCAAAAACTCTTTTTCCTCACGAAATTCTGGGCACCATCCTCTCCCCACTAACAGATGAAATTTTAAGACTCTCCTTTTAAGTTATAACAGTTTAAGTTAGGGGGTCGGTGCGCGGAGCGCGCAAGTGGGCAAAGCCCCACTAGTGTATATAAATGTGTGTGTGTGCATGTGTGTGTATGTGGGTGAGTGTGAGGCTTCGCCTTCCTGCTCGCTCCATGCAGTAACCTTTCACTGTTTGAATTCAGTTAAATACTAAATTTTTTCGACATGTCTTTTAAAGTTAAAAAACTGCAATAATTTTTGTTCAGTAGATCAAGGTACAAAAAAAATAGTTTAACTTGAATAGCTACTTTAAATTTGTAAGGCAATTTTTTAAATGTTTATTGATCGTAATTTTTCTTTTATTTTGAAATCACTGGAAATAATTTGCTGTATTCATATACTACCTAAACTATATCAAGTATCGTAAAAATCCCGGGATTTTAAGACAAATAATGTGAAAATTTTCATTTATCCGCACTAACAAACATTTACATAACAAACGCAAGCTGTATCCCGTGTTTAGATACGTGCGCACTGCAACCGTTTGGCCACCTAGTCGCAAGAGAGGGGTACAGACAGGAGCACTGAGCTGCCTCAACTCTTAAATTATGAATATGAATTGTTTTATCTTTTTTAGCTTCCCTTTCAACAAAATTGATAAAGTGCTTCGGCAGTTTGATGCAGAAATACATGAATATGATACACAAATTTTTTCGCCGTAGAAAATTCAATTATTAGTCTATTATCGCGAAAAATATCAAGTTTTTGTACCTCGGCTTTAGAGTAAGCTAGAGCATTCTTTTTTTTTAATTCGTGTTTCTCATGATAAAGCCAATGAAGTTAGTTAAAAAAGAATGTACGCAAAATTTACTGAGATATTTGCAATTGTTGAAGTTGCAAAAGACATTTTTTGCTGGCAAAACGTCTTAATTCACAAAAGTAAATTTTTCTAAATTTTTATTATTGCTAACCCCAAATACAATGTTTTTATCAAAGCGAATTGTTGATAAACTGACTGTGAAGTTTGTAATACCACTTTAAAATTTGACTTTAAATATTAATTAACAGAAAATTAACAATTGTTTTGCAACTTTTCTAGTAGATATTAGTTATGCAACTTGATATCTGTATTTTAGCACGGTTGTATTCAAATCAGCATGATAATCATTTTTTTACGGCAATCTGAAGTTTTTTGGTACAAAAAATTTTTTCCGCTTTTTTTTTCCATTAACATGTTACTAACAATCAATAACGGATCGGCAAAAGTGTCTACTAATGACAAGAGATTGATGGTCAAACAATTTCTCTAAGAGCAATAGAAGCGGAGATATAAGCAAAAAACTCAATACAAAACTGCCATTTCTTCAAAAATTTTTAAACAAATAAATGATGCTGACTTTTGATTTGGACAAAACTATTTTTTCCGTATTCCTAGAAAAATTCTGGAAGGGAATGACCAATTTATTCTCTACTGAAAAACATTAGATTAAATTGTATTTTTTTTGTCTCCGGGCAATGGAATAATGAAGCTTCTATGATCCCGAAAAAGCCTTTAAAAAAAGAGATACTTAAAATAGTTGAAAAAAGATTGCGTGATTATGTGATTCAAATATCCATTTTGGTAATAAATTAATTATTTTAGGAGGAGATTTTAGATGGATTCTGTCAGTTTTTAAAAATAGTAATAGAAGTAAATTTACACGAGAAAATATTAAATCACGATATCTTTGGTCTTTGTTTCGTATTTTAAAACTGAAAATTAATATTTGTATAATTGACAAAAAATTACATTATTATTATAAGAAATTAATTAATTCAAGTACTAAATTAATAGAAAAAAACTGATGTTTACTCCTAAAATTTTTGATTCTTAAATTGTAGCATAGATCATGCTACTTACAATAATGTTGATAAATCTGATAGTGATATTTATATAAATTTTTCAATTAAATTGCTAAATAGTATTCTCAAAGGCTTACCTCTTTATGTGCTTAATTTAGAAATTGAAACGATTGTTTTGTTAGTACAAAAATTTAAGCATAACTGATGGCTAATGTAACCTAACAAGATTGTAAATTATAAAATAGCTTAAGGGGGTAGTGTCACAAAATCCAAAAATTTAGGAACGCCTCGGAGAAATTTGTATAAGCTAACAATTGCATGTCAAATAACATATTAAAATTTCAGACACCCTAGCTTCACTGTTTTCAAAAAATAATTTATCTATTCAACACGTACTCTTATCAAAAAAAGAGTATTTTACAGATTGCGATTAAAAAAAATTTCAGACTTTGCTGAAATTGAAATATAGTGTGAAAAAGTAGAGATTTCACCACTAACTCATTGTTGGCGACGTAGATGTACAATATAACCTCCGAACGTATCTATACTTATACGTATGTATAAATACGTATATATGTATGGATATACAGAGGGTTTTCGCCTCATGCAGCGTTGCCATATTTATTTGTACTTGTCTGTTTCGGAGCACATAATGTATTTCAGAACACGCATTGACTATAAATTGTGATACTACCCTTTTAAATAGAGTAATCAAGTAAAAATTATAACTGGAAAAAAATTGGAAATTCTTATACCAAAAATAGCTTTAAATACGTGGAATTCATTATCACTACTTTTTATTGTATACGGAAAACAATTTCCATAACTCTTAGCGTTTTCCATGACTATTAATAAATTTTGAGGTCTAAGATTTATTACTATTGGATGATAGTTAAAAATGTTCATTGTTTTTGCATGGTCAATCATACGTAGTCTTATCAAGATGCAAAAGTGAAAATAGAATTTATTTTCAAATAAATCGTGATGAGAATTTAGAAAAAAGAAGTATGGTTTGAAAAGCAGTGTTAGACGTTGATTTATCCAAAGTAAATATAAAAACTCAATTTTTTACACATTTCCCTTTGCAAAGGTACAAAATTGTAGGTAATATCATTGCGCAGTTATTGTAATAAAAAAATTTATGTATAAAATACATGATATTATTATTGACATATCATCTTATGACATGATAAGCTACATTTTCGTTATTATTTAAGAGTAAATATGATTTTTTTAACATACACTAAAACAACAGTTAAAGTCTATTATAATACGTGAATACAACTGTTACGCATATTGTTTAGTGTTATTAAATATCTTTAATTCAAAAAAAAATTCTCTTAACTCGCCGATTTACTTTGACAAGTTATGTTTGTAATATTAAAACATTAAATTAAAGCATAACAACATATGTATTCAAATATAATGCATGCATAGTTTTTTAAATCATGTGAAGTTTTTATAGTGTGACATCCCACGTCATATACTTGATATTATTTGAAATAAATAATTATATATATATATTTATATATATATATCTCCCTATATTATATAGTTGTATTGACAAAAGTGAGTCTCAGCCCCCCACTCCCCCTCAGCTCCCCCTCGGCTTCCACTCGATTTACGTAGTTATTTGTTTGTTTTAACGTCATTTTTAATCGAATTATATTTGAGTGAGCTCCCCTCGCTCCCCCTCCACCTTCACCTCCCCCCAATAAAATACTTATTTATCTAATGTTTTACCATCATAAATGTTGAAAAATATACGCAATTTAGTACCCAACTCATACCTCGTTTTTAGAGTTTTTTAAGTCACCGATCATAGGTCTCCCTCTGTCTATTTGCTCCCCCTTACTCACTACACGTCCCTGAAGTACCATTATTTGTTTAACTTGATTGATCTTATACATTTCAAATCTCTTTCTGGTCCATGATTACTTTATCCAAATATAAAATTCTTGATTACTTGAGGACTTCATTAAGTAAAAGACAAAATTTAAAAGGGGGTATAATTTAATAGACAAACACAATTGAGCTTTTAAAACAATAATTCATTCTGTTGGCTTAATGTTGTGACATTTTACGTGTCATTTTAACCCATCTGTTGTTTTAAAACCCTTTCCACATTTTTCACAAATTTGTTTTTCATGGTTCTTATGAATTAACATCCGTCTGTTTTAATGTGACGATCTTCAAAGTTACATATTTTTGAATTACTGAAAAATTTCTAGCTAACCAATATTCTTAATTTCTGATTTATTCTCGGATGCAATTTGAATAAAAATTCTTTTTGGATTCTTACATCTCAATAAAGCAACGTATAATTGTCTGTAAGAGAATAAAGGTTTTTTAATATACAATCCTAAATAATCAAAGCTCTGTTTTTCTGATTTTTTAATAAGTATAGAACATGCTAATACAAAAGAAAAGTCTTTTCTATAGCAGACAAAAGGTCATGATAATAAGGTGCCAGTATTCAATGTTATTCTAGGAATATAAACTTTGCTTTTTTTCTCCCATGATTATTTCTGATTCTATATTATACTAAAATAATTTTGTTATTTTAAATCTTGTGCCTCTACAGAGACTGTCTGATATACTTAAAGTTCTTATTAACACTACTATAGCATTTATTTTTAATTTTAATTCGTGTAAAGGAAGACCCTCTCTAATATAATTTTAAAATACTATTCAAAAATTAATATTCATGTTAATTCAATTGTGTTAAGTTAATTATATGTTTTATCAACTCCTTTGTTAGTCACGTATTCTGCTGTTGTGAACTAATTTTCAGCCGGCATTGATAAATACACGAGTAATGTCGTTATTTTGTTTACTCAATCTGTTAGTCTGTTAGCGCGGTTGGTCAGAGCGCGCAGGGGGGCGTTAGCCCTACTAATATATATACATATATATATATATATATATATATATATATATATATATACAAATCAATTTTTTAATATTAAATATTCAATTCATCTATTAAAAATATATATATATATATATAACATTCAAGAGTCTTATATATTATAAATATTTAATATAACATATTTTTCAGACAAATAGATATTTAATTATTATAAATTTAAATTTTTAAAATTTTTATAATCAATTATACATGTATTCTTTATAAAAAAATATATTATCATTCATAAATTTATATATAAATACATACTATTTAACGTAAAAGTATTAAAATAGATGTTAGGTGACGACTTGCGTAAATTAAAAATTTTTTATTTTTATTCTATTTTATTCTGTTACATTTCATTCTCAATGATTAAATTTTAAGACTGTTTACAGAGTCATACTCAACGAGAGTTGTTGCCTAACAAAGCTGACTGTGTACTTCGTGGCTCTTCGAAGTGTCAAGTGACAACCAAAGCGAGCCATGAAGCTTAAACACATGTAGTCAGCAAGTACCGGCCCCATAGCAAGTAAGACGAAGAAGTTTTAACCAAAACTTCGTGCAAGGTGCATTTCTTTGCGCGGCGTTTTAATTAGTAGTCCGCTGCCGCTCATCAAGTGCAGACGTTAATAACTAATATTAAAAGATTAACCAGACGTTCCGTCTTTTCTCTGTTTCCTTTTATATGTATACAAGTAACGTAAAATAAAGTGACACAAAACTTATTAGAAAAAGAATTTAAATTATTATGAAATAAATAATTATAAATCCAATGGAAAGAGAAAGTACAAGTCATCCGAATTGGTCATCCGAATTAATAATTAGTGGAAAGAAAGGCAAGTTAACTTGGAAATTATATTCAGCACTCTACTTCTTCCTTCCTTTTTTTTTAAACAAACAAATAGTTGGACTATCTGCTGTCCCGCAGCCTGTGAAGGAGCGTGAGACTGTAGTCCACAGTTTTTGTTTTGAAGCTGAAAACAAACTTAAATGATAGTAAACGTTATTTAACAAAATTGGTAGCAGAGTGCGGTTTATGGTCTCTAGCTATCTGTTTGTTTATCATATATTCTCTTATTACTATCTTTCTCTTAAGCGACACCAAACACCATTTAATGAAGCATGTTAATGAATGACGTGTAATACCCCATATAGTACACTGTGCGCGGACGCGTATATGCTGTGCTTTTGCAGATAGCATGGTATATGCGGTATTTCGTTATAACTGAAAAAAAAAATATATAATAATAAAAAATAAAGAAAATAATAAATATAATATTACATTAATATATAAACAGAAATATAAATAAGAGTTAACTGTCGTTAAAATAACAAAAAAATAAATAAATAATAAGATAACATTGTATTTTAAATGATAATAGAAAAATAAGAAAATAGTGACCTTTTATACTACACGCTTACAATGGGTGTAATCCGCAATCGCCGCCAGCAGTTACATATGTACGACGTGACAACGTTGCGTGGTTGGGGGCGCTACTGTTGATTTACTGGTAATGTGATCCGCAATCTCACCAGCAGTAAAGCAGACGACGTCGGTCTACTTGCTCTTTTTCGTGACATTTTCTGATTGTAAACAAAGCAAAGCAGACGATAGAATGTCGGAAAATGTCACGAAAAAGAGCAAGTAGACCGACGTCGTCTGCTTTACTGCTGGTGAGATTGCGGATCACATCACCAGTAAATCGACAGTAGCGCCCCCAACCATGCAACGTTGTCACGTCGTACATATGTAACTGCTGGCGGCGATTGCGGATTACACCCAAGATAGAACAAATACACTGTTCCTATCCTAAATCTGCTAACCAGAGCGGTTCATCCCTCTTGTCCTGCTTAAATAGTGGACACTCTTGACCCTAGATCTGCTACTTAAAGCGGTCTATAAAAATAACAAATACATACACACAGACATATTTGCACGTAATAGTGTTAGTAGAAGAAGAATTCTCGAAAAACGGAGTAAAGATTTAATATAACTAATGATTTCACTTATGTACCCACAATTGTTTATAAAATAATATTCCATGAAACCGCCAACAAATAATTTTGCGAGTTATAGAAAAGGTAAGAGAAGTGGTAGGAAATTGTTTATGCAGGAGCTTATAAGAGACAAAACCTTCTAGGAAAAAAATTAGATTTTATTAATAATCAGTTACAAAATTACTATAACTGTGATACATTAATCAGTAACTTATCAAAAAACGAAAAAGTCGAAAAACAAGTAGTAAGTTCGTTTCATAAAAATAATTTTTACAATTCAGAAATCAATGTTCAGCGAAAATGCGATAATTTTAAAATTCGATTAAATACACAATTTGATGAATTAATTGCTTTCGCGGAAAAAGAGTTTCTTAAAGGCACTCAAGAACATAATATAAACGCATAGGCAGAAGATTACTCATATACATACGAATATACAAAAAAAATTAATAATACGGTATTTAAACTGTGACCGTCAAGCCCATTCTTGCTTAAAGAGAAATAAGTGTTAAGTTAAGTCGGATACTCTCGTACAGAAAGAGCCCTTCAATATTACACTGCGCACTAGCTAATGCTCGCGTAGAAATTTGTATATATAGCTACACATGCCACATTAGAAATCCCTGCGCCGTATACTTCCTTGCTTAAAGCAGATGATATCATATAAGCGCGCTCGATTACACTCTCTCACTTTAGTTTTTGGGCATACACATAGTACACTTATCGTATACCTATAAAAATTAAAGCAAACTTATTGCACTTGCATGCGTTAAGCAAAGTACTATAACTTTTTGTTGTTGTTAGTACTACACACAAAAAAATAAAAAAAATAAATAAAAAAGGGAAGAGAAAGAAAAAAAAACGCACGTAAGGTATTATACAATTAAGAAAATGGTAAATGGAAACGATGATGCCGATATCACAGTAGCCGAAGCGCTGATGGAGTCTCTCAATGCCAACTTCTTATTTCAGCATGCAATTAAATCCATTTCTATATTCGAGGGGAAAAATATTCTACTAAAGAATTATATACAAGATGTTAGAAATGGAGAAAGCTGGGTCAGAGATGATCAAAAAGATTTATATAAAAGAGCAGTATTGCAAAATCTACGAGGTGCCGCACGCATAAGCGTTAGTGGACAAGATTTCGAAAATCTCGAAGCATTTATAACCCATTTAAAAAAAAGATATGCAACAGAAAAAACCGTTGCTTACTATCAAACTCAGCTACAGAAAGGGCGCCAACGACAAGGCCAATCGGTTGGTGAATATTATGATTACGGAAACCTACTGCTAAGCGGTGCTGAAAAAGCCTTGATGGAAGATGAAAGCAATACATACAACGCGCATATGATGACCCCTATAAAAGACATGGCGTTAGACATGTTCATAAAAGGACTAGCACCTATGATAAGCCAGCAAGTAGATGCGAAAGAACCTGCTTCTCTAGCCGACGCCTTCGATTATGCGTTGAGATTGGAGAGTCAAATGAGAGCGGGTATAATTCCGGATACGCGATATCAAGGACTACCTCGTAGTGACTTTAGAAATAATTTAAACAACTCATATCAACAGCGAAATAGGTATCCTGATCATCCATTCTCATCACATCAAGTGGCACAATTTAATGAACAACAGATCGACAATGAGAATAATCACGCTGATCAACAGTATAATAATTATCAAAATTATAATAGACAATATCAACAACAAAATAATGGACAGAATTACTGTAAAAATTATCAAAATCAGGGAAGAAATTGGAATTTTCAAAATCAATCGAGAAACTCTAATTATTATCAGAATAATTTCGGACGATATAATAACGAAAATCCTAATAATTATTACACTCAAAGTAATGCTAATTTTAATCCTGGTAATAATCAAGGATGCCGAGGCAGAGGTCAGAATTATAATAGGTACCTCCGAAATAATAATTATAATAGTTACAATCAACAAAGTTTTAATCCTAACTATCAGAATCAGAACTTTCAAAATCAATACCAACCAGGAGACGACCGTTTGCCTCATCATTTAAACTCTCAGGCGGCTCACCCCAATCGTCGTTCGGAGGTGAGCCCCCAAAGACAGAATTCAACCCCTGCACAGAATGTTTCAGCGCAGGTAATGAAAATAGCAACAGAATTGAAACCGTCCACATTGGTACCTGCCAGGGACTTGGCGTAGACGACGAGCCTACAAGCATAAGGTTATCAATTCCAGAAGGGAAACATCACTTTATAACACTCATGCTCGATAATGGCGCCGCCACAAATCTGATTAAATTACATCAGTTGCACGTATATACACAAGTAGAGACTAGTGAAATTATTAACCTTACTGGATCACACCTCACCCAGTTTTAACTAAAGAAACAACGTATATGACCATACAAGGAAAACCTACAATTTTTCATGTGATCCCTAACGATTTTCCGATCAAAGATGGCGGTTTATTGGGTCGAAACTTTTGTAAGGAACGACGAGCAACATTATCATATTATCATGATGCTATAGTACTAGATGATTACCTAATGAACCCCATCCCTTTTTTAAAAACTCTTAAGGATATACAGCAATTGGAAAGAGATGAAAAAAAATAAAAAACCATAAAACTCAAAAACAAGTACAGGAAAATCACATTTTAGCTACAACCCTTGATACTAACAAAGAGACAGAATGCCTTAAGGATAAAATGAACCAACAGAAATTCTATGACGAATACATCGTAGGCCCGCCCGAAAGGTCAAATATACCTAAATACGAAAAATTTGGAGACCTAAAAGCTGATTTTTATTTTTGAGATGAGTTTGACAAATTGATCTTATCAGAAAGAGGTGAAAATCTTATGAAGGCCACTGATAACAAAACTGATAAAAGTGGGATATACAGTGAAAATAATGAATTAGTCGACCAAGATATACTCCAACCCCATGCCATTGAACAGAATAAAAATACTTCTAGTGTAGAACATTGCCCTTATGAGGAACAAAAAAATACCAGTAAAGCAAGTAAATATATGATTAAGGCTCGAACACGTCAAATAGTAAGAATTAATTTAATTAATACTAATTCAACTGAAGGATACTTACCACGAGTAGATGTGTGATAACATAGATTTAGGAGAAGGAATAGTAAAAAATGAGAACGGTCAATGTAATATTATGGCAATAAATACTAATAAGGATGATATTACGATTGAAATAGACCCAAGAGAAATCCTACCTTTCGAATATATTGCACCTGAATTTGATCCCGATACTAGCAGCGAACATGAGAGACCAATTGTTAAAAATAAACGAGATAGAATAAACGACCTAAAAGGACTTAAGCGCACCGATCATTTAAACTTTGAAGAACGAGACCAAATATATCAATTGATTTCTGAATTCTCAGAAATCTTCTTGTTACCAGGAGACACTTTACCGTGTACTAACCTCGTTGCGCACGAAATCCCGATGGAAAATAACATCCCTATCAACACTAAACAATATCGTCACCCACCAGTACAAAGAAAAGTTTTAGAGGAACACGTTGCAAAGAAACTTAACGACGGAATAATCGAACCTTTGTCATCACCGTATAATTCACCTCTTTGGATTGTCCCTAAAAAACCTGATAGTCATGGAAACCCAAGATGGAGGGTAGTAATTGATTCCCGAGAACTTAATAAAAAGACCATTGGTGATGCGTATCCATTGCCTAATAATATCGCAGAAATCATGGACCAGTTAGGAGGAGCCGTATATTTTTCAGTTTTCGATTTGGCAAGTGGATTCCAACAAATTCCCATGGATGAACATGATAAGTATAAAACAGTATTTACGACACCCCATGGACATTACCAATATAAACGAATGCCCGAAGGCCTGAAAAACGCACCTGCCACGTTCCAACGACTAATGGATCTAATATTGAGAGGCTTATTGAATGTTAAAAAGCTAGTGTATTTAGATGATATTATTTACGCAAAAGATCTAGTAGATCACGAGCGTAAAGTTAGGTTACTTTTCGATCGGTTAAGATCAGCGAACATGGTACTCCAACCAGATAAAGTTGAATTTTTGCGAAAAGAAGTAATATTTCTTGGGCATATAGTGAGTCAACGAGGGATTGAACCAGACCCTAAAAAAATACAAGCCGTTAGAGAATTTCCCCAACCAAAAACTATGAAAAATATTAGACAATTTTTAGGACTAGCAGGATACTATAGACGCTTTATTAAAGATTTTCCAAAAAAAACTAAACCATTATCAGATTTATTAAAAAAGGGAGAAAAATTTGAATGGACTGAAGTGCAGAAAAAGAGTTTTCAAATACTAAAGGATCACCTATGCCAAGAGCCTATTTTACAATTCCCCGACTTTAGTAAATCATTCAAGTTAACAACAGATGCATCTGACTATGCAATTGGAGCGGTATTGAGTCAAGAAAAAGATGGGTTTGACCATCCTGTTGCTTACCTTTCAAGAACTTTAAATAAAGCTGAAATAAATTATTCCACGACTGAAAAAGAATGTCTAGCCGCACTATATGCAATGCATCACTTTCGTTCGCATTTATTAGGAAATAAATTCGTTCTCGTAGCCGATCATGAGCCATTGAATTGGATGCATACAAGAAAAGACCCAGGTCAGCGTTTGATGCGCTGGATGTTTAAATTCACCGACTATGAATACACTTTTAAATACAAACCAGGAAGACTCAATACCAACGCTGATGCATTATCTAGGAACCCAGTAGGACTATTTCTTTATGCAGAAAATAATATAAACAATGGATTACCATTACTAAGAGTTATGATGATGGGTCGAAAGAAAATAGAGGAAAAGAAGAAAACAGAATTACAAAGTCAGAGGAAAGGAATAGTAATAGCACCCAAATTAATGACGATCAAACCTAAAGCATTGCCAACAACCTCGAAGGAAATAATAGGAGTAACAAAACCAAGAAGCATGACCAAATCAGAACCAGATGTACCTAAGTTGATCAAGGGCCCTGGACGACCCCTTGGTTCAAAAACAAACAAAAAACGGCCGAAATTAGATCATAGTGTGATTGCTTAAAGAACCCGAACAAAAACATTTCCACAGCCACAGAAATCATCTACATCTCAACCGAATATATTAAGAAATGTCACTAAAAACACATCAAAAGATTCTAGCTCATTAAAAGTAAATTTTTTAGAATTAGTAGCCTCAACATCACACGCTAGCGATACGAATTTAGAAACTACAGAAATAAAACATAATAGTTCCAAAAATGAGGAAATGCCACATTTACCAGTTAGAGATATAATTAACCTTAGTGCATCGTCAAGAACAAGTATGTTTTCCGAAAACGACCCAAGCAATACTGAAGAATCGTCAAAAGAAGATACTCAAATACCAGTATATGACCCTAGACGAAGTGGATTACGGCAAGAACTGACTGAAACAGAAATAGACTCAAATAAGGATACTGATTCAGACTCAGACATGACAAATACTGAAATTTCCGTTACACCAATTTCACTTAGCGAAAGTTCAAATGATGACGTTTTCGAAGACCAACCTAAAACTACGACAAATAATACTGATGAAGTTACTTATCAAGAAATAGAAAAGTTAACAAAGAGATTTAACCAAAGCCTTCAAGAATATTTGGACAAGTCTAACAACGATGATGAGCCCGAACAGGCCGATTTTTTATCAGTAACTAGATTTTCTGATGAAGATAAATCTAACGCCAAAATTCAAGACATATTAACCGAAATGGACACCTATGATCCTGATAATTTTGATGATTCTGTATAAGATGAAAAAATTGCGGATATATCAAGACGTACAACAGGTCTTGAACCCCTATTCGATGAAGAAGAAATTTTAAGAAAATATAGGACAAGTGGAAAATTATCAATTACCCCACGTATTCAGGAAAATACACCCTTAAGTTCTAGCACACCGACGCAAACGAGTACTTTTGCTACTGCAAAAAACAGACAATCTAAAGCGCCGGACTTGCAACAAATAACAGAAGAAACCCCGGATAACTTGAATGAAAACAACAATTAAATGAACTGCAATAAAAATAAATCAATGAATCGAACTGCTGCACCTGATTTCATGTTACTATCGGACTTATACTCTTTTCAACCCATCAATCGATACAAACAAAAGCACGGAAAAGTGTATGTAAGTCTTAGTGATAGTAGCAGTAGTATTGATAATTATAAGAACGAAAATGGAGCTAAGCTAGTAAACAATGTCATCACCACCAGATATTGCCTTACATACAAAAGAGACAATATAGTTCATTTTATTAGCAAGGATTGTCAACCAGTCATATCTGTCTCAAGGCTGTTGAGATCGATAGGTGCACTGGACTTTAGCTATTTGAAATCGAAAAAACCAAGAGTTGGCCAAATTTTAATAACACCTTATGGAGGACATAATATACTGTCAATCGTTATTAATGAAACGTCGACTGATTTAGTATCTTTAGAAAGTCTTACAAAAGCTTTTAAATCGCTTAAAAAAATATTATTGAACCGAAATCTTAAAACCTTCCGAATTTCAAGAAGGGGACATCTTACAGACAAATTAGAACCTGGATTGATAACAGAAATGTTATTAACAATTTTTGATAAAACACCCATACAAATTACTGTCTGTTACGGTAAGGTTGATTTTCTGAAAATCCAAGAACGTAATGAAATAATACAAACATTACATGACAGCCCTGTTGGAGGACATAAGGGAATAAACCAAACTTACCGGAAAATAAGAGAACGGTTTTATTGGCCCGGAATGAGAAATGATATTCTCAATTATGTACGTAAATGCAGCAAGTGTCAAGAGAAAAAAATTGAACGACTAAAAACAAGAGAGCCCTTGGTACTTACAGATACACCTATTGAAGCTTTCGATAAGGTTTCCATCGATACCGTTGGTAAATTAAGAATAACACCAAATGGTAATTGGCATTTGCTGACAACACAGTGTAATTTGACGGAATATATCATATTAGTCCCTGTACCAGACCTTAGATCAAGCTCTCTTGCCGATGCATTCGTACAAAATCTAATATTAGTTATGGTGCGCCTAGAGCAATTCTATCAGATAGACATGCTAAATTTATGTCTAATTTATTGGAACAACTCATGAAAATCCTCAAAACCAATCATCTAACTACATCAGCATACCACCCTCAAACAAACGGATCACTAGAGCGAAGTCATGCTGCCCAAGCTGACTTTATACGAACTTACTCTGAAGCATATGATGACTGGGACGACTTAGCAAAATTTGCAGCTTTCACGTATAACACGAGTGTACATGCAGCTACAAATTTTACGCCTTATGAACTAGTATTTGGGAGAGTAGCAAGGTTGCCCTTAAAGATACCTAAAGATGAAAGATTACGAACATATCCACTATATTTACAAGATCTTATAAGGCGACTTCAAGAAATTTAAATTGCGGCAGGAAATCAACAAATAAAGATGAAAGTACAAGCAAAAACAAGATATGATAAAAAATTTAAGCCTCTAAATGTTAAACCAGAATATTACGTTTGGGTAAAGAAAGAAGTGCGTTCCCATAAATTTGATAGCTTTTATAATGAACCCCTAAAGGTTAGAACAGTTTGAGAGGGAAGTAATGTGTTACTTGAAAAAACCATTGGTGAAACCGTACGAAAACATACAGATAAATTAAAACTAGTTCCCCGATAATAATATCTTGTAAGAAACATATTCTACATGTCTTTTAGAGAATAAAAAGAAAACACAACGATGCAGATCATATTGGCCATCTTAATGACAATAGCGTTTGAAGGTCACGCAGATTTTAACTATGCTAATCATGGCAACTGTAGCATAGAACCACTTGAAACAAACCCTGGAATATACTACGAACGAATTGGTATAACAAAAATTAAGAGAGCCGATTAGAAAATTGTGATATGGCTGGATGTTGATAAATTCATATTGGAACAAACACCTACTCAAGGATTAAACGAAACTTTTCGATATTGTATTGTACAGTTTGGTTATTCTAATTGCACTCGCTATATGAAAATGGACCTCTTGAATTTAAAAAAAATGCGATTGACAAACCTCAAAGCAACACTATTGGACATAATAAATACTCTGGGAATCCATGCAGGAGATAACATTATTCCACCCCCCAGCATATGAGCAGAAAGACTGACACCTTTTGGAATTATTTTGAGCATTGCTAAAGGACTTTACGGCTTAGTCACAGAAGATGATATTAACACTATAAACACTAACATCAACAATTTGGATATCAATCAAAAAGAATAATATAAATTGTACGAACAAAATAGCCATATTTTTGCAGCCGCATTCAAAGAACTATACAATACCACGAAACGCTATGAGCATATTTTAAAACAAGTTGCTGATATATTGACTTCAGGACAGGATTTTACTCTTGACAGATATCTTATTTATTTGTCAGCATACCTTAGAAGAACTGAGGCTACCCTAGATCACATTATTCGTTCCCATGAAGATCTGATTGACATCTTGCATGATTTACAAAGAGGTCAAGCACATCAAAAGCTATTTTCTCCAAATATATTTAGAACAGTAGCCCGGGATGTAAAAAACCTTGCGGGAAATCTAGAATTTGTAGCACCAATAGAAAACCTTCATGCCGGCGAAATAAGTACCCTAAGCAAATTAGATGTTGTACATCAAGAAAATAGAACCGTGGTACTACATTTGCCACTCGTAGATCGAACCCCTTACAATCTTTATAGACTACATCCAGTCATAATACCCCAATCTAGACAAAATGGATCTGCCTAAATAAAACCGTCGTATCCTTACTTAGCAGTAGCAGCAAACCATAATTCGTATTTACGACTAAACAAAGTTACATTTAACCAATGCGATAAGACGGTATATGGTTATATATGATCGGCTATGGAACCGCTAAAGGAACCCTATTCCATGAACGAATGTAAAATTCTTATGATATTACGACCTGGACCAGAAGTATTTTAATACTGTAAAATTACGTTTACACCGAAAACCGAAAGCCAATAAATTTATTTACCAGCTGATAGTTCATAGTTATTCTTAACACCTGATGAAGAACAATTGAACATTATCTGTCCTGATAAAATGGATCAACAAGAAAGAGTAAAAGGTATAGATCTTCTACGAATGAATGATGGATGTACGGGAAAAACTTACGGATTAACCTTAACCAGTGAATATAAGATTATCACTCAAGTACAGTATATCTATCAAGTAGAAGTGAACTTAAACTTAACAGTACTATATGAACCCTTAAAAGACACTGATGACTTTCATGACGCTATAAAATCGATTCGAGAATTGAACTTAAATGAACAAGCATGGACAGATGAAGAATTAAATGTACAAAATATAATAAATCAAATGGAGAAAGTACGGACCCGAAAGTTGGAGGAAAAACAAACTTCTCTTTTTTCTTTAATACGATATGTCATTGAAGCTATTATTATTATGATTATAATAGCAATACTCATCAGCAAAGCAAGAAGCTGTTTCAAGAAGATTATGAAACGTAGTGTCTCGGAAAAATTTATAAAACGTACCATCAACCCACTGAACGCAGAACCCCGAGTAACCATAAAACAAGAACCAAATGAACACGAACCAACTGAACTGTATGTTGAAATTGAAGAAAAACAAAAAATACCTAAATCATCTAAAGCTAGACCTATAATGAAGACACGGAGTTTGATACTACCACGCCATACACCCCAAAAACTGGAAATGGACTCATAAATCAATAGTAATTTGATACTATTTTCCTTCCAGGTAGAACAATGAACCCCAAATATGAAATAACAATAAAGACTAGAGTCAACATAAGCCAACCTTTACATGAAGTTATCGAACAATTAGAAAATAAAGGAAATATTAAGGAAATGCACATACTTACGGATTTACATAGTTATGAACATCGAACTATAACCGCCAAATACAATAGTGATTCATTAACTAAAGTAACTGATGAAACACTAAATACAGGAGAAAAAGTTCAAATACTTTCTCCTTTTAAGATGAAATCCACTATTTGTTAAGCAGAAAAGATCTCTTCACCAACGCCATCAAGAAACGACAATGATACACCAATTATTGATTCAGAAAGATTTATGTGTCTTCTGCCATGAGAAATAGAAGAAACGAAAAAGGAAAGAGATTTCTTTAATCATTTCTCTCAATTTGGCACCCTACAATATTGTTATGCCGTTAGAGATCGGCGGGGAAGATTATCCTAAGGATATGTGAAATACATGGATCCTAAAAGCGCTATTTTAGCATTGCAGAACGATGAACCCGAATATCGCACGAAATACGCTGAACCAATTAAAAGGAGTACAAAATATAAAATGAACCGAAAATTGGCTTACTAATTATGTCAACAACAAGTTGAATTAATGACCTACCACAGACATGTGATTACATGCAGAAGACAACGCTGTACACAAACTATAGAAACGAAGTCAATCTTCACCAAAACCATTGATCTACGAGAAAAGATTAAAAGTAGCAGAAAATGAACCCAATAATTGAACCCTACCATTCAACTTGCCACCTTCTACGTTGCATACACATCACTTAGTTCTAAGATTTTAACTTTAAGCTTTGTAAAATCAATTATTCCTTTCACGTATTCCTTCTTGTTAACTTTACTTTATTGTTTAATTTTATCTTTAGGATTTATATTAAGTACGTTTATTATTAGTTATATAATATAGAAAAAAAATTTATATATATATATATATATAAATATAAACATAAATAAATAAATAAAATAATTATAAAAATAATAATAACTAGGCTTTGAATTTAAAAGCGCATGTTGTATTCTATTTAAGCTGCATGTTACTCTATTGTCAAAATTTGTTTTTTCTCCTCTTTTGTAATATTAAGCTTTAGCATGTATTAAGACTACTTATTTAATTGTATTACAAATACGCAAATATTTCGGCATAGCATGATAAGTAATAATTGTATCTATCCATGTATTCCCTACCCATTATCCAATAGTTTCATAAACCTCATTTTATTCTCATATCTGCATTCCATATATCACTTTCGAACAATAACAACACGAAGTACACTACAAAAACACTAATACATGTACAGTATCAAGTGATGATCCTCAAAACATCCATCATACTTACGCTTGCAGAATTACACACACAATGGACAAACAAAACGCTAATATCATCGAATCAAAGGCTGATGGATCCCAGCTTAGCATACTGATGCAGAGGGATTATAGTAGGCTAATGCTAAAAAAAATTCTGGAAAACTTCAGGATAGTGAGATCCATCGAACGGGAACCCTGTGCTATGGGGTACTCAAGTTACGAAGTGACATTCCTTTCACCACGGGAGGCAGCGTTAGCGGCTGATAACCTAAATGCAGCGCCAACGCTACAGGAGCTATTCGACTCATTGTCGAATGTATCGGACGAGAGGAATTGGGCAAAGTCAACGGCACCTGTCCCCTTGCCAAATAAAAGACAAGTCAAGGTCCACAATATATCGGGAAATGGACGTTGGTTAAACATAATGACCGAAGAACCAATTGACAAGCGCCAATTGGAAACATCGCTTAACAAATTTGGTCCGATGTTATCATAAAAAGAACAGCCATGTTCGGCCCCATACATCAGCTATGAGGCCGAATATTACCAACTATGTGATGCAGCAGTTTCTGCAGCAACCTTAAATGACACAACAACCATTGAAATAGAAGACCAATCATCTTCACGAAACATCGAAGCACCAATTAAGAATGTAGAGTCAGCGACGGAAGTCAAAACCCTTAAAAAAGTTTTAATTTGTTCATAAAAAAATTAATTCAGTAAAGAAATAATTATTAGAAATATTTATAAGTAAATTAACCCAACATTAAAATAATTATTTATACATATTTATTTCTTTATAAATCCAGTAAAAGAAGGAATTATAGCTAATGATAAAATTATAAATAATAAAAAATTAATTATTTAGTAAAATAATTTTATGTTGCTTATTTAAAAGTAAAATTAAAATTTAAAATATAAAAATATGTATAAATATTTGTAGAAATAGAATTATAAAATGAAAAAAAGGTCATACAAGTTTTTTCAAATAAAAATATTAACATTAAAATTCAAAATACTTGAATCATCAAAGATAAAGATATAATAATTTTAAGTAAATATCTATTAATTCTTTTTAATGGAATTTAATCTAAATTTATTATAATAATTAAAGAAAAAAATTTTTCAAAGTCAATAAATTAAATTATTAAAAAAATAAATTTTTGTATTGAAGGATTAATTAAAGAAAAAATTCAATTTAGATATTAATTTATTTTAATGCATCATATATAAAAATGAGAAAGACCTATTTATATTATTATTTCTAATATCAACAATAATAATATTTCTTCAGTAAAAAAATTCTAATTTCTTATAAATAATGATAAAAACAAAAAAAAAAGTAAATGATTAAATTTGAAAAAAATTATGAAATTTCCTATATTTGTTTATTTAAATATATAAATAGATAAAAGGAATTATAAAAAATGTAACTAATATTTTTCATATGAAAAAAAAAAATTCAGAAATGGAAATTAATTAAGAATAAAAAAATATAGAAACAGAAAAATAATAAATATATCTAAAAATTTAATGGAAAGCCTAAATAAAGAATATTTTTGATAGATAAACATATTTAATTAATAAATAATCAATTTTATTATTAGTTAAAACCAAAGTAAAAGTAAATTGTTGTTAATAATTTTATTGAAATTTTATTTGCAATTAATAATGTAGCTAATTTAAGCAAATAAATTGTAAATTTAGTGATTAATTTTATTTCATTATTATTATTAGTATAAAAAATGGTTTGATACATTTAAATTTTTGAAATTTAAGAAAATAATTTATTTTATTTTATATATTATGTAACTGGCGGTTAATACTCAAACGCCGTTTACACTTATCTAGACTGCGTGAGGAAGAAAAGCCAGAGAGAGAGCGAGAGGGGAAGGGAGCGTTATAATGCATGCGAAAGAGAGAGAGAAAGGAGAGACAAGCGTCTTGATATGAGTATTAGCGAGGGACGCTCTTGGCCATTAGACCAGAAGAGATTAGGTATAGGTATGGTAAACACGTGTGCGTCTCTCGCCCGCTACGTTTGTCAAGCCACGAGAGGACAACCTCGCCATCGCCTCGCCCGCTTCTGCAGCCACGTACCTACGTCGAGAAGACTTACCCGCTAAACATCAGGTCGAGCATTCCTGCTGAGAGGCCAACTGCTAGGCGAGCAAGTGTAAATAGGAGGCTGTGAAAAGCCAGGTAAGCGCAGTGCGTGCGCGAGAATCATAATAGCCGCGTAATCTCTCTCTGTGCCCGGTCGAATTATCGCTGGCCGTCGGCCTGGAGAGGAAAGCCTTCCTCGACCGTACAGGCTTTGACGTCAACGCGATCGAGCGAAATACACATACACACACATGTGCGTATGCTTTTGTACTAGTGCAGACAATATAGTTTCCGTTCTTTTGATCAGTAAATGTTTGTTTTGCTTTGCGTTAGCCTTTCCTTGCACAAAGCCCTTCCGGCTACTCTTTCCTTATAGGTTTTATCCATAGCAGTCTTGGTATCCAGAAGGGAGCTGTAAGCCGGGCATTGGCCTTATCCTGCCGCCTCCGCGGGCTCGCGCGTAAACACCAACGCGCGAGCGTCCTGAGCTGAGACAGAGCTGAGCTGGCCCCTCAGCAAGCAGACGTGAACGAGGAAAAGCGGACTCGTTGTCCGCGTTGTAACGCGAGTGTGTCTCCGTGGGTGCTCGGGAAACACAGTCCCGGTCAGAGTATCCCTAGTACTAATTTGTGGCTATCAGGGCCATAAGTTAATACGGACACCTCGTTACAATTAATAGTAATTGAGATAATAAGATATTTGATTCTAATTCATTACATAAATATTAAATTATTTATATCTTTTAATATACATTTTTTAAATGTAATTTATTTAATTTTGCAATTTAATATTTTAAATGAATGAAAATTTTATGTTGAAATTAAAATCTAAGTTATTAGATTCATTTATATATTTAAATTAATATAAAGCTCCTTCAATTCATTCTATATATAAACCTAATATTAAAATTAAAAAAAATAAAATTAACTAATAAAATTAAACAATAATTTAATAAACTTATCAATAAAAATGGTGAAACAATTGCAATTTCAATATCAAAAATTAAATAAATAATTGAAATTAGGTAAAATTGTGAAGAAAAATGTAATCGATTGTTAAAAATTCAGTCAAATCCACATTTAAATCTAAATATTTTTTTACGTTCTTTGAATATTTTTTCAGAAAAAATAAAATTTAGTCTTAATATTGCCATAATAATAAATATAATGAAAAATGAAAATAAAATTATTTTTGTAATTATTCACGTTCAAATTTAAACTTTTTATTTAGAGATTGAATATACTTAATTATATTATGTAAATTAATTTAATAAGATCAAAAATAAACGGCAACAAAATGTCAGTATCATGCAGCAGCTTCAAATCCAAAATGATAAATACTTTAAAAATTTTTAACATTTAATCGAAAAAAAAAAGTAATAAGAAAATAGTTCCCTTCTAAACATAGAATCCTTGAAATCCTGTAGTTATAAAAAAAATGGACCCATAAACTGAATCTCTAAAAGTAAAAAAAGCAGATATACTCTTTTAATTAAAATAAAGAAAAAATTAATCTTAAAAAAAAAGTATTTATTAAACTTAATTTTCTTTGTTTAAAATTTATAGTAATTAATGAATGATGGCATCATGTGATTGAAATTCCTGAAGATAGAAGAATTATAGTATTTAATAAAGGGATTCTGGAAGGATATAATGATATTTTATTTTTATAAGGTCATTTCTCTCCGATTTTAATTCTTGGGGATAAAAACATGAAAATAACATTAAAATATTGTCATAAAAAAAAAGACCTCAGAAATAATAAATAAGATTATTCCTAATTTTAGTCTTTTTGAAACTATAAATGTATGAGAACCTTACTATATTCTTCCTCAGACTACATCTCGTCATCATTGATAAGAAATAATAATTGATATAATTAAACTTAGAAAAATTAATTCATATTCTATAAAATTAAATCAATAAATGTATCTAATTAATGAATTAAAAACCCTAAATGATATTAAAATTGGTCATGGACTTAAAATTAGTAAGTGAAAAGGTTGAAATAAAATTTTTTCTTATATTTTGACTCTCTTCTATATAAAACTTTTAACACTGAAAGTAAATAAGCTTGAATCATTGTAACACTTAATTTTAAAATAATTAATAATCTTTGTCTTATTATTATAATAATTTATAACCTTTTTTCTAATGAAGAACCAGTAGAAGAAATTAAAGTTATTAATAAATGCCCAGCAATTATATTTGCTGATATTTGAACTCTCAACGTTCCCAATCGAATAATATTACTTAATCTTCTACAATAGCTATAAAAAGTATTAAAATATTTGGTGCTCCTTAAGGAACTACATGAATAAACATATGATTTGTATTTTTAATTCATCCAAATAATATAAAATATAGTCATAACCTTAATACTAATAATATTTTTATGACTAAATGTCTTGATCTAGTGAAAATATAACCGAATATTTTTATAAAATTATTTAATGAAATTATTATAAATAATCTAACTAAAATTAATAAATTTATGAAATTAAATTTCTTATTCAATAATATTTTAAATTTATAATTTGAAATACTAATAATATTAACAATAATTCAATTCATGCGGGAAGACATAAATCAATAAATTATGGGAATAAATAAAAAAATATAAATTCTTCTTAATCAATTTATTGAATAATGTATAGATGAGGAAGGATCAAAAACTAGGAATGTATTATTCATCATTTTCTTAAAAAAAAATCTTAGAATATTTTTATTTTTACTTTTTATTATATTAAATTTAACAACATAAAAAATAATAATTATCATTAATATAAATAAAATTGAAAAACATAAATTTAGTAATAATCACGTTATTGGTCTTATTTGAAGAATTGAAAATTATTAAATTAATTAATTATTTAAATTTGACAAATTTATTTTATAAATTAACTAAATTTTTATTCATTTAATATCTTAATTTCAAAAAAATGATTTTTTTAATTATAAATAGAAAATATGACTTCAAATGAAATATTAATCAGTATTAATTCAATTTATAAGATTTTTAAGTGTATTAGATTCTTATTTAATAGGTATAAATCTATGGTTAACTCTACAAATCTAAGAACATTGCCCATAAAATAAACCTGGTCGATTTAAATTTATTCTAATTTGATTTAGTCGTCCTGGGTTTGCGTCAACTTTTATCCCTTATCTTGGGACTGTAAATGAATGAATAACATCTATAGATCTAAATATTAACCGTAGATTTAAGTTTATTGGCACAACTAATAAATTGTCAACATCTAATAATCGAAAATTAAAATATTCAATATTAAAAATTATAAAAGAATCAAATATTAAATCTTTAAAATCTGAGTATTTGTATGATCGGTATCATTGATGCCCTAAAACTTCAATTGATAAATATGGACTGAAAATTCCATCTCTTAAACATAAAATTTTTAATGATAAAATAGCTAAAAAAATTAGGAAAAAAATTAGAATAGGTCAAATAATTTCTATTAAATAACCTTTAAATATATGTTTATTTAAAAATTTATTCAATAGTATAAAAATTAATATTTATTCAATTAAAATTATAATTATTATAATAACAATTATTTATTTCATGTAATGAAATTAAATTTTCTATAATAAAAGAATTAAAATCTTGAAATATTATATTTGCTCATGAAGAAATAATTTAAAAAATTCATTAAAATTTAGTTATTTCTAAAAATAAAATAATTTACATTAGTAAATCTTAAATTTATTGAACTAGTTTGCCATATTAGAAATTCAATTTGCTTCAATAAAAATTTTTGGGATTTCATAAAAAGAATCAGATCTAGGAGGGTAAGAAAATATTCAATTGGTTGAATTATTGAAAATTTTTTTTAAAAAAATTAACCGTATTCTTATGAATCTTACTCAACTAATGTAAAAAAATATTGAAGTTCTCATTAAAGAAATTAATGATCCAATAGAAGAAACTATATTTCAACATACCTAAGAATCAGGATAATCTCTATATTGTCGAGGTATCCCTCTTAGGCCTAAAAAATTTTGAGGAAAAAAAGTTGTATTTACTCCTAAGAACATTAAAAAAAATTTAATTTTTGACGTTTCATTTATTAAAATTCCAAATATTAATGGATATCAATAAATAAATCTGCCAAAAATATAAAATACAGCTCCTATTGATAAAACACAATGAAAATGAGCAACTACCTAATAAGTATCATGTAAAACAATATCAATATAAGAATTAGAGAGTATAATTCCTGTTAGACCTCCCTAAAGTGAATAAAAAAATTAATTCTAATAATCATAAATTTGTAATATTTAAATTGAGTTTTATTCTATTTGTTGATGCTAATCATCTAAAAATTTTAATTCCAGAAGGAATAGCAATAATTATAGTAGCTGAAGTAAAGTACGCTCGTGTATCAACGTCTATCCCAATAATAAATATGTGATGAGCTCAAACAATGAACCCTCACAATCCAATGGAAATTATTGCATAAATTATTCCTATAGTTCCAAATACTTCTTTTTTTATTCTTTCGTTACAAATTATGAGGAATTAGTCCAAATCCTGGAAGAATTAAAATGTAAACTACTGGATGTCCAAAAAATCAAAATGTTGGTATAATACTGGATCCTCCCCTTCTACCGGATGAAAAAATGAAGTATTAAGATTTTGATCAAACAATAATATAGTGATTGCCCCAGCTGATACAGGTAAAGGCAGTAATAATAGAATTTCTGTCAATAACATTGCTCAAGCAAGTAAAGGTAGCATTTCTAATTTAAAAATTTTTATTTTTAAATTGTTGAAATAAAATTATTAGATCCTATTATTAAAGAAGCTCCGGCAATATGAAGAGAAAAAATTGATAAGTCTACTGATAGATCTATATGAGATAAATTTGAAGATAAAGGAGGGTAGACTGTTCAACCAGTCCCCGTTTCAGACCCAATAGATATTCTAAAAATTAATAATATAATTCTTGGAAGTAATAATCAAAATCTTAAATTATTTATTCGAGGAAAAGCTACATCAGGAATCCCTATAATTATAGGAATTAAGTAATTTCCAAATCGTCCTATTATTACAGGTTTAACAAAGAAAAAATAATAATAAAAGCATGAGTTGTAACTAAAGAATTATAAATTTGATCATTTCCAATTAATGATCCTGGATTCCCTAATTCTAATCGAACTAAAATTCTTAGTCTTAACCCTACAATTACAGATTATATTCCGAAAATAAAATATAACATTCCAATATTTTTATGATTAGTTGAAAATAATCATGTTTTCATTAATTTATATAGTTTAGGTTTTAAAATTATTATATTTTCAATATAAAATAAAACTAATTCTTATAAATATTAAAAAATATTAATATTTTCATTATTAAATTTTAATATAAACTATTTAAATTTAAGGTATTATCATTAATAAATAAATAATCTTATTAATTATATTGTATTTATTTATTTTCCATGTATAGATTTACATCTTTTTACATACCTCTTCCCCTCACACGACATGCCGTGCGCTTACAATTTTCGCTCTTAAACCTAGAATTATTTTATCTTCCTCATGTACATCGATTTCCCTCCTTTACAAAAACCTTAACCTCTCGCTTCCCCAAATTCTCATTATTCGTTAAAATTATTCCTAACCCCTAACGCGTCCTCTCCTTTATTCAAAATAATTATTCAAAATGATTACCTCCCCCCCTCCATTTATCTTTAGCGCTTGATCTGGCCACTTTTTCGAATTCTTTAACATACTTGCAAATTACCTCAACCGGATCCCCTTCCAATAGTCTGACCAATCTTTGTCTCATTACCTCCTCTGAACCTTTTAATCCTACTTCCTCTGCTGCTCCAGGCCACTCCATATTAATTTTTTTCCTTGCTATCTGACAATAAAAGATATGCTGAATACTTTCGTCCCTTCTCTTGCATTTCCTGTATGTGCTATCTAAAAATCCCTTCTTGCCTGCTTTACCTACACTCCCGCATCTGAGCCTCGTCCATTGTTCGTTAACGTTATCCCCCTTCACCTTCTTTTCCCAATAATCTTCAGTTCCTCATTTTTGTTTAATATGTTTATAATAATCACAATACTCCGACCTCTTAATCCTTCCCCAATCTAACTGCACTTCCTGGTCTTCTTTTACTTTTAGCCCATCTGTCATCCTCTTTATTAAATCCCACCTCTCCAGTGTATCAAACATCCCAATTAGCCCCACTCCATCACCTACTTCCTTAAAAGTTCCCCTACCATTCTTCCCCAACTTGAAGCATTTCCGTTCCCAAGTCCCCTTATCTCCTCCTTCAAGCAAATTTTTGGCCATCTATTGTCTTTCATCCCCGCTATGCTTATCAAATAATCCTCTGCCCTCCTCCTTGTTTCAATTTCCAGACTTTTTCTGTTTGCTTCCCTTCTTCAGATATACACCGGAGTATTTTCATTTAGCCCCAATGCCATCTTTACAAACTTTCCCTGCACTTTCTTAATCTGCTCCAACCTTTTCCACCCCTATATTTCAACTTTGTATAAACAACTGGCCTTCACAATTGTATCTAATAGATAAAGTCTTCCCTTTTAACTACCTAATTTTGCTCTTTTCCATATCCCCCACACCGCGTTTATCGCTTTCTCAACCTTATTGGTGATTTTGTTGACGTGCGTACTCAATGTATTCCTTGTCGAAAACCAGAACCCAAGATATTCGTACTCCTTGACCACTTGAATTATCTCATCTCAAATGTGAATTTTTCGCTTTGTTTTTTCCTACCCCCTTTTCTAAATATCATTATTTTTGTTTTATACGTATTTACTTCCATCCTATTTTTTTCTCATATTTTTGTAAATCATTTAGCATACATTGTAAACCCTCCCTGCTGCTGGCCACCACAGCAACATCATCCGCGAATTTCAAGCTAAAGACTTTTTTCCCCCCAATAACTATCCCTCCCTCATTTTTTGCCCTCTATGTTTCCTCCATATCATTAATATATATATTAAACAGAAACTGACTCACAAGACACCCTTGCCTAACCCCTTGCTTTGTCTCAAATTTTTCAGTTATACCCTTCCTTGTAATAATTTCATTTATCGTCCTGCTATACATATATGTTTTTACCATTTCTAAAAACTTTCCCTTAATTCCTAATTTCCTCATTTTTTCGATTAATATTCCCCTATCTATTGTATCAAACGCCGTTTTGAAGTCAACGAAACACACAAAAACCTTACCCTAATCCTCCTTCAAACTATTGCTGATAATGCTATTCAACACGAATATATGATCCCTCGTGCTTCACCCTTCCCTAAAACCTGCTTGACTCTCGTCAATGATATCCCTTAATTCTAGACCCCCCCTCAATCTGTTTGCTAATATATTAGTTAACAATTTATATCCCATATCTAATAATGATACCCCTCTATAGTTTTTAACATCATTTTCGTCCCCCGCTTTGTAAATCGGGAAAATTCTCGCTATCTCCCATCCCTTGATCTTTCTGACTTCTTTAAATACTCTATTTAGCACCCCCGTTAATTTTTTCAGCCAGTTTTCCGGAAGTTCCTTTGAAAATTCCGCCGTGATCCCATACTCCCCCACTGCTTTTTTGTTTTTCATTTCTCCCAACGCCTTCCTCACCTCCTGTTCGCATATCTCTGAATTCAGTTCCTCCCATTCCTCATGAGAGTACCCCCCCTTCTCCCCCTCCACCCCTGCATCGCTCAACTTATCTGCACCCAAGATTTTTTGTAAATTTGTAACCCATTCCTCCCCTTTTAACCCCCCCCCTTTATTTATCCTCCTCGGTCTAAACTGAGCTATTGCTTCCCAGAATTCTGTCATTTTCCTGCTTTCGTCCACTAATTTCCATTTTCTCAGTTTCTCCTCTTCCAACTTTCTTTTTCTTATCTCCCTCACCGCCCCTCTCTCCCTTTTTAGTTCCGCCTTGTCCTCTTTATATTTGGTTTCCAGCCACTACTTTAAAGCCCCCAAACCTTTTTTTTCTGAGCCTTTACCTCCTCATCCCATTCTACTGACCATTCACAGTTCTCTCTTCTGCCCTTCTTCACCATGCCTACTCTCTCTCCCACCTCCCACATTGCACCAACCAATGCCTCCCACCCTTCTTGCATACTTTCGCCCTCAACTTCTAAGTCCTTTCCCCTATCTGTCATTTCTTTTCTATATTGATCCTTTTTCTTACCATCCCATTTTAATCTTTTTTCCTCCCTTCTCCCCCATTAAGTTTGACCTCTATTGGAAGGTGATCCGATTCCATTTTTATACCTATTTTCAGTTCTTTTATCAAACTACCTTGTTCACTTTCAAGCTCCAATACCAGATCAAGCACTGAACTTCCTCCATCTCCCACAAACGTTACCTCTCCACCCCAATCACCTTCAGTTGCTCCGTTTCTTATAGTCAATCCCGTCTCCTCACACATATTTAATAACTTTTTCCCTTCCCCATTCGTCACTTTGTCGCATGACTTTCTACTTTCCTCTTTTTCTCCCTCACTATTAATTTGCCATTCCCCTATACGTGCATTTAAATCACCTGCTATTATCACTTGCTCACCCCCTCTAATTCCCTATTCCACTATCCCGTTCAATTTGCTTATCATTACATCAATATTTACATTATTATACACAACAATTATACACAGTTTTTTATCGTTTCTTAAATCCACACCTGAAATTACCACTCCATAATTCCATTTCCCAACTTCCGCTTTTTTAATAGACTTATCAATACCTACTAGTACACCTCCTTTTGCTCTTCCTTTTTTATTTTCTCTTGTAGCTGCACACGCTGTCCACTCATAACTTTTGTCTAGTCTCCCAAACCAACCTGATTCATTACCTTTTTCTAGCCATGTTTCCTGTAACGCTATAATATCAAAATTGTAAAAGTATTTTTTAATTGTGATAATTTTCTTCATACCCGATATATTCCAGGATAACATTCGAAGGTCCCTTTTTTTTTTCCCTTCCCTCTATTGACGAAATGTCTGAATTTTTTCTTTCCCACTCTCTATTATGCCCCCCTTTTCCTCCACCCAATTATACCATATATCTTGGATTTTTATTTTCAAATACCCCATCTGAATTTCCCTTCCCCTTTCTCCCTCATACCTTGCCACTTCCTCGATCCATCCCTGTACCTCTTTCTCTCTCTCCGTGTAATCATGCTCTATCCATATGTCAATACCCTTTAGTCTTTTCTTATTTTTCATAATCTGCGTTTTATTTCTCAAAGATCCCAAACTAACTACTAACGCTCCTCCTATCGCCTTGATTTTTTCAATTTCCGCTACAACATTCATATAACTCTGTAATACACTTATTATTTTGCTCCCTATGCCATTTCCCACTGTTCTAAATCCCCTTATCAATATATTATTTTCCCTCCTCTGTCTCTCTAATAACTCATACTTTAGCTCGCTATGCAACAACGCGTCTGGGCTACTCGGCCATTGGTCTCTTTTAGTTAATTCCTCTCTTTCACCTACCCACTTCCCCTCACCTGCCTCCTGCGAACTCAATTGTACTGTATTTTGCCCATCTCCCTCCTTGTCTACCCCCCTACCCCTCTGCATCTCATCACTGACTATATGATTAGCTATCGACCTTGATCCAGCTCACTTTTCAAACTGACCGTCGCACATCTCTCCCCGTCCCTTTGTTTTTTTAACTCTACAACTTCACACATCAACCTCTCACGCACTACAGCTTCACGCTTTAATTCTGCCCTCACACTGCTTACCTCTGCGATCACCCTGTTTTTCTCCCCGATTACAAAAGTTAAACTTTTTTCCAAATTCGCAACACGCACTATTAACTTATCTACTGCACCCTCAACGCTGTTATACCTTCGCTTATCATTGTCGCTCCGCTGCTTTTCCGACGTGTCCCTTTGATGCTGTATTTTCTCCTGCGCCTTCTGCTGCGAACCAGATGCCGTCTCCTCTGCTGCTCTACCTCTGTAACGGCTCCTACCATTTTCAGCCTTATTGACGATTGACCTCCTTTTTCCTCACCACTTCTCTGTACCGTCTGTTCCCTTCTGTTGGTAATCAAGCTCTCCGCTTCTTCCGTCATCAGCGTTTTCTCTTGTTTTTCCTCACTTTCTTTGACCTCTGATGCCTTTTCTTTCACCCTATCTTCTTTACATCCCTGTTCCAGACTTCCCGTCGTTGACTTTTTAACCATCTCACCTTCTTTTTTCTCGTTCCCCAGTTGCTAACTCCCTTTCTCCTGTGCGCCGTCGTCTCCTTCTTTCCTCACAGGTGAGAGCTGTACCTTATTCCTTCCACTTGCCGCAATCTCAAATCTAGTACTTCCGCACTTCAAAAAGTTTTCCATGATGCTCCTTTTCTCAAGTTCTTTCTTTTCCGTTGCCTCTTTTCTCGGCCAACCCTTACCTATCTTCTCATCTCCACTGGCGTTATCAACTTTCCTTCCTCCCCAGCTCCTCTCTCTACTGGCTTGTCCGCCATTTTTTCTTGCTATCTGAGTCGCTGGCTCTGCCGAACTTATTTCCTTTCTTTTCCTATCTTGCGCGCGTATTTACTAAGAAAAACACCTGTCTTAATAGATCACCTCCCGCACTATCTTTCTATCACTTCCTTTTCACTTTTCTTCTACTTTGAACCGCTGAATCAACTCTTTTATGCGGAACTGCCTCCGCACACGTGTTACCCCTACGACCGCGCAACCCAACCTCATGATCTTATTAATTATATTAAATTTACTATAAAGTTATTTGAACAAATTTTAAAATTTACTAATTTTAAAATTTTAAAAATAAAATAAATTATTTTTTTATCAATTGAAAAAAAAATATTTTTTTTATTTTTTATAATAAAAAATTTAAATAATGTAAAAAATATATTTTTTTAAAAAAAATATAATAATGTCATTTTTAAAATGTTTAAAATTTAAACAAATTTAATCTTAAAATCAATGAAATAAAACATCAAATTGGAAATTTAATTTTTTCAAATTTTAATTAAAAAATTTGTTCATTATTTCTAAAAATTATTATAAAAAATCATTTTCCAAATACAATTAAATAAGTTATTAAAATTACTGTAGAAAAATTTATAATTTTTCTATCATTACAATTAAAATAATTTATAAAATTAATTTCATATTTATTAAATAATAAATTAATCGAATTGAATATATGACTGTTTGCATTGTTCTAATAATTAATATTACATATAAAATTTAAAAAAAAATAATTTATAAAAATTTTTTTTTTAATTAAATCTTAAGAATAAAAACCAGAGAAAAAAGGTATGCCGCACAAAGAAAAATTAGAATTTCTTATTATTACAATAGTTATAGGTATTAAATTTATCAAATTTCCTATAAAACAAATATCTTAATAATTATTTTTTGAATCAATAACATTCCCAGAACATATAAATATCATAGATTTGAATATTGCATGAATAATTAAATTAAAATAAGCTAAAAGATGAAATTTTATCCCATAAATTACTAATATTAATCCTAATTGAGATGGTGTTGAGTAGGCAATGATTTTCTTTAAGTCATATTCAAAATTTTCAGATATGCCAGCTATTATTATAGTAATTATTCCAGTAATGATAATGTAAAAAAGTAATATTTTATTTTTATATATTAAATTATAAAATCCAATCATAATATAAATTCCTGCTGTCACTAAAGTTGATGAATGAACTAATAAAGATACTGGGGTAGATGATGCTATTGCAGCAGGTTATCACGAAGAAAAAGGAAATTGAGCTGTTTTAGTAAAAGCTCTAATTATTACTAAAATTAATAATTTTCTATTATTAAAATTTAGATTTATAAAATTTCAAGACCCATAAATTATTATTATTCTAATAGATAGTATAATTATAATGTCTTCAATTCGATTTATTAAAATAGTTAATATCCAAGAATTATAAGAATAAAAATTTTGATAGTAAATTACTAAACAGTAAGAAACTAGCCCTTATCCATCTCAACCTAAAATAAAAGAAATTATATTTGGGCTAGTAACTATTAATAATATAAAAGTAATGATAAAAATACTAAATAAAAAAGAGAATATTATATAAATCATGACTTATATATTCTCAACAATAAAATATGATCATTGATGAAATTAAAAATACAGTTAATAAAAAAAGTGAAGTAATTCAATCGAATTCAATTAATATATTTATTGATAAAGAATTTACAACTAATGAGTTTCATTCGATGAATAAATTTAATTTTACAATATAAATATATGACCAATAATAAATATTTACAATCTCAGTACTAAAAAATAAATTTCATTTAAATAATATAAAATAATATATTGAAAACAAAATTTGTAAGTTTGATTCCACAAATCAATATTTTTAATTATATTATTTAAGTTCATAAAAAAAAATAGATTTTTGAAATTAAAAAATTTAAAGGTAAAAAGTGAAGAATCAATAATAAATAATTGACTATATTATTAGAATTAAATTTTATTAATTTTTTTTTTTCATATCCCATGAAAACAAAATAAAAATAAATAAATTTTAACTTCCTTAAATATTTCTATCATATGAAATTTCGGTTCATTACTAGGAATTTGCTTAATTGTTTAATTAATCACAGGATTACTTTTATCTTTTTACTATTGCCCAAATATTGAATTAGCTTTTAATTATATTATTCATATTATACAAGATGTAAGTTATGGATGATTTTTCTGATTATGCCATATAAATGGAGCTAATATTTTTTATTTGTTTATTGATTCATATTGGACGAGGAATTAACTACAATTTTTTTTTTCTCATACAACTTGAAATTCAGGAATTTTCATTTTTTTAATTACTATTAAAACTACTTTTTTAGCATATGTTTTACCTTGAAGTCAAATATCTTTTTGAGGGGCAACAGTAATTACAAATTTCCATTCAGCTATTCCTTACATTGGGAATTCTTTAGTTTTATGATTACGAAGTGTATTTTCAATCAATGATGCTACATCAAAACGATTTTATTCCAGTTATTTTATCATACCTTATGTTTCTTTAGCTTTAGTAATTCTTCATTTAATATTTTGAAATTGAACTGGAGCTTCTAATCCATTAGGATTAAATAGAAATTTACATAAAATCCCTTTTAATCCTTATTTTTCAGTCAAACCTATTTTAGGATTTATTTTATTTTTTAGAATTTTTTTATTTATTTGTTTATCAACCCCTTAAAATTAATCAGACCCAGAAAATTATATTAAAGCTAATCCTATGATTACTCCTGTTTATGTTCAACCCGACTGATATTTTTTATTTGCTTATGCAATCTTACGTTCTATTCCTTATAAAGAAGGAGGAGTTATTGCACTTTTATTGTCAATTTTAATTTTATTAATTATACCTTTTAATTTTAAATATAAAATGAAATCATTTAAACTTAATTTTTTTAATCAAATTTTATTCTGAAATTTCATTGGATTGTATATCATGTTAACTTGAATTGGAGCTCAACCTGTTAAAGATTCTTTTACTTTTTTTCGTCAAGTATCATCAATTTTTTATTTTAAAAATTTTTTTATTAATTTTCATATTTCTAAGAAAACTGTTTATATTTAAATAAACAATTGTTTAGTTTTTTAAACTATATCTCTTGATTACGTATACAAGAAACTCATTTTTCTAGTATTTTAAAATTTAAATTAATAAAACAAATATTAAATAATTTAATTTTACAGGTAGATAACTTATCCAAGTTAAATATATTAAATTATCATATCGAAATCTAGAAAAAGATCCTTAAATTCAAATTACTAAAAATGTAATTATTAAATATACTAAACAAAATTTTATTCTAAATAAATTTCCTCTTATAAATAAAAATATAAGCAAGATTATTATATATATAATTATTCCATATTCTGCAATAAAAATCAATGCAAAACTTACTTTTATGTACTCAATATTAAATCTTGAGACTAACTCAGATTCTCCTTCAGAAAAATCAAAAGGAGTTCGATTCATTTATGCTTATAAACTAACAAAAAAAATTATTATTAATGGGAAAAAAAATTTATGAATATTTTTGTAATTTTATTAAATTAAATAATTGAATTATTTCACTTAGTTTTAAAATTGATAAAATTATTATGATTTTTTTCACTTCATGCCAAATAGTTTAAGCAATCCTTCGTAATCCTCCTTATAATAAGTAGATTCTATTTGATGATCATCTACCAATTATTAAAGGATAGACCTGAAGGCACATAAAATATAACATTAACATTAATATTATTTCTCTCAAAACTATTATATTTAAATGAGGAATAAGATCCTATAAAATAATTATTAAAAAGATTCTTATACAAGGACTTATTAAATAAAATAAATAATAAAATTTAAAAATAAAAAAAATTTCTTTATTAAATAGCTTGATTGCATCTCCAAAAAATTAAAATAAACCTATAACCTCTAGGCCCTTTTCAAATTTGAATATAACTTAAAACTTTACGTTCTGATGAGGTGATAAAAGCTGCACTAATCAAAACTATTAAAATTATGTTTAATCTTCTAATAAAAAAATTTTAATATATAAATATGTATATAATTATTATTTAGAAAAAATTTTTATTATTAAATTCTAAATTTATCACACTTATCTGTCGAAATAATTATTTTCTATATATTAAATAAATTAATTATCAAAAAAATAAAGTCCTGACGTACAAATATTTTTAAAATTTATAAAGATAGAATTCAATCTGGCTCACAACAATTTGAACTCAAATTATGTACGATTTTAAAAGTCGAACAAACTTGATTTATTAATTTCTTTGTTAATAATTTATCTTAATTCTACATCGAGAACGCAATCTTTTTTAACAAAAAAATAACGCTGGTAATTTATTTTGGTAACCCCAAGGTAATTTATTATAATTATTATAATTAAATTTTTAAATATAATTAATTAATATTAAATTAATAAAAACTAATTTAAATTATTTATATCCCCAACATGATGTATTTAATTTACAAAAATTTTAATATAATTATTTTTAAATAAATAATATAAAATTCTATAAGGTCTTCTTGTCTTTTATAAATATTCAAGATTTTTTACTTAAATTTAAAATTTAATTATTTAATTACATAAAGTTTTTATTTTAGTTTTTCTTTTATTCTAGAGCTTATTAAAACGCCAAATGAATATGCGACTTTAGTAAAATATGCAGCTATTTAAAAATTTTGTCATAGAGCAGAAATTAATTATTATTATTAATTTAATAAACTATGTTCTAAGTAATCAGATGAATGTTAATTATTGCCGAATTCGTTAAATTAATTTAAAATTTTTTTAATTTTAAAATTTGATTTTTACTAAATTAATCATTATTATTTTAATTTGATTATTAAATAATTTTACGTATATTTTTATGTTATCTTGATAATTTTAATTCAATGAATTTATTATTATAAATTATTAAAAAACAAAGAGTTTCGATTTCATTTTTTAAATTAATTTATTCACATTATTATTAAAACAATATTTAAGCTTATTCCTAAAAGTTTTTTTTTTAAAAAACGTCTAAATTTTTCAATTAATGTAAATAATAATTCTCAACTAAACTAAGCTTAATAATAAAATAATTAGATATAAATAATTATAAATAACATATGATTTCAAGGAAAATATTCAAAATATTTTTTTAATAATTTTAATATTTATTTAATTTAATTATTTTCAAAGCAAAAATCAATTATTTAAATTTAAGCACCCTGGACAAAAAAAGTAAAACTTAATAAATGTATAATTTATTTCATTTATATATTTCTTTTCTCAATACTTGAATTATTAAATTAATTAATTTAAAAAAAAAACGAATTATTTGTATTATTATTATTAATTTAAGATTATTTAACAGTTAATGTTAAAATCTTGCAGACTCAATTGATTCATTATTGAAAGATAAAATATTTAAATAATTGTTATAAGCGAAATAAATGTCATAAATTTAACTATATTTCTATCGCTAAATACACTTTCTAGTATATTTACTTTGTATTGACTTATTCTGAATAAATTTCAAAAGTGACAGTCAATTTGGAATCATTTCAAATTAAATTTAAAAGAAATTAATTTTTTTTTCTTTTAAATCCAATTTTAAAATAATAATTTTACTATTCTAAATAAATTTAATTTATTGTACTTCATTTAAATTCTTATTTATAATAGCATATTGATTAGTAATTTTATTTTATAGATAAATAATTTGATTATTAAAAATAAAAAAATGAAATTATATTACAAACACACATAAATTTAATAATATAAGTTTATTTTATCGTAGAGTATCAAATTAAACTATAAAATCTCCTAATATATTAAATACTAATAAAGTACCGTTATAATTTTCAATTTAAATTTTTAAAAAATTAATAATTTATATATCTAGATTCTTAATAGAATATTAGGGTATTTAATCCTAGTTTTTATAATATTTTTAAAGTTATCTTTATTTAATTTAATAAAAATAAATTTCAATGAAAATTTTAAATTTCATCTTAAAAATTTTATTTCAATTATTTATATAAATTAATATTTATGAATTTATTAATGTACGTTTGTTTACTTATATGCTTTGTATAACCGCAAATGCTGGCACAAAGTAATTCCATATTAGTTTTTATATCTATGAATTAATTTACGACTGATAAACAATTTTGTATATTTAATTTAGGCATATTACTTAAATTAATTTTATATCAACAAATTCCATATATACAAATTAAAAATAACAAATTTTTAACCAAATTAAAATTTATAAGATTCAACTTTTATAATTTTCTTTTTTATGTAAAAAAAAATTTTTAATAAACTAAAATTTTTTAATTATAATTATGAGTTTAAGGACAAAAAATAAGTCTATTACTTAAATTTATTCAAATATCTATACAATTTTTTGTGAGCGCGCGGTGGCTCAGTCGGCTAGGTCGTGGATTGGCACGAGGGAGACCGTGGTTCGATTCCCGGCCAGTGCGACTTTCGGGCAAGTACCTCTGTGAGTCTCACATGTGCTTTTTCACCACGCAATGCTCCTCGAGGAGGGTCTAGGCAACCTTCTCGCAGCAAAAATTGCCTAATTTCCCCCTACCCCCCACCCAGTAATTGGAGGCCTCCCATCCCTTTCCTTGTTTCTTTCCCAAGTGCTAAGTGCCCATAGTAGTGCCCTTATTAAAGGAGCTGGACGTAGAGCACTATAATATAAAAAAAAAAAAAAAATCTATACAATTTACAATTAATTAATTTTGATAAAAATTAATTTAATAATGATGAAATTCTGCCCCAACGGTCACTACCTGTGAATATTTAATACAGAGAGATTGACGACATACCTTGTAAGAGGGATGCCTGATTTATTCTAGTATTTTACCTTCTTGCTCTCACTACCGGATTAGTTATTTTCAGACAGAATCTGGCCCCAACGGTCACTACCTGCGAATATTTAATACGAAGGGATTGACGACATATCTTATTAAAAAATACTTTAATAATTTATAATTCAAATCTATTTAATGAAATTTTATATTATGACAATAAATATTAATAAAATAAAATAAAATATTTTCAATATTTATTATAAATTTTAATTTTATAATTTAATAAAATGAAACTTAATCCTTTAAATAAATGTTACTATTAATTATTATGATTAATTTTATTTACAAAATTAGATTCTTAAAAATTTAATTTTTGTTTTTTTATTGAATTATAATAAATTTATTAATCAAATAATTATTTAAAAATCTAGTATCTTTCACCTTAAACATTATATATATAAATTAATAAATAATAAAATATTTACACACGTTACACAAAACTTACTTCTTTTGAAACAAGCTATCGTTCAAAACTTGAACTACGCATGCAACCTCAAACAATCTTATAAAATGCTTATCTTACAAAATTAATTCGCACAAGTACTCCAAATAATGTGATTAATCGACAACTTCAACATTTTTACTGTGGATGTACACAAGAAATATCATTCACAATTTCGACAGCAATTTGAACTAAATGCAAAATCTGAGAAGTTAGCCGTTTTCACCATCAATTACTGTGAAATTATTGCACCACGACTGTGCTCATATCAGTCGAAGGTAATTAGGTTATGCTCTGATTGGTCGTTCGGATCCCCAACCTGACGCATCTTCCTTGAACGCAAGAGTATAAAAACTCCTTGCACATAACAATATTCGCCTTTTCTCTTTCATCAAGTGCTCCAAAGTAACTATAAAGTTTGGAGATTAAGTTATGTTGCGACTTTCAAGCGGATGTAAGACTTAGTTCGGTGACTAAGCTGTGTAAGAAAAGTTCGAGAAAACCAGGCCACTGTCAACTCGCCTAAAAAGTGAATCAAGGAGGAACTAGAAAGAAAGGACCGTCGACTTAGGTTCCGACGTGAAAAGCAGCAGCCTAATTATTGTCATCACCACGAGTACTCTTGTGTAGGATTAGGATCATCATTCCGGTCAATCTTATGAGATCTTACGACTGCGTGCGCGCAAGCTGCGGCTAACCATCGATTATAGAAGTAAGTTAAGTTAAGAAAAACTGTAAATTGTATAATATTGATAATGCGTATCCGAAACTTTATTTTTTATACTATTTGTAAGATTAACTATTTCTGGCTTTTGTAAATTTATTGAATCATAAAATACGCCATAACTTGATTGTTGATTAAATTAATTTTCTTAATTCAAAAACATTCCAATGACTTAACTATATGAATCATTTCAAGATCTAATAATTCTAATTGATCAACACATAATTCTTACCTTAATAAATAAATTGAATATCGAGGAAAAATAAAATAATCAGTGCATGGCAAAGACTTTTACTAGGATGTGAGATAAAAAGACGAATAAGATACGCTACTATCGTATGACATGAGACATAAACTCTAACAGTAGGTCTACGCCAGCATAGCGTACACCACTCTATACATATCACTCGGTGAAATCAAGCACCACAACGCCGAGTCAACGATTTCAAAGAAAAGTATGCTGTAAGTGAAAGCAAGTAAGGCCTTTGGGCCGATGGCTGGTTCCTGATGAACAAAAATTAAATTTAAATAACGTCCAATAGTGGTACTGTCAAATTTTGTACTTATTGAAAAACAAAACGACGTTTCGGCCGTTTGGACAATGTTCCAGACCTCATCAGGTACAAAAATCTATGAGTAATAAACAAATTCTTCCTAATACAAATCATTATATATTTATTTGTGGACGCTGGAGGAAGCTGTAAGTACTTTATATTTACAGTAGCATCTACACCGTGCTGCTATGAAGAACACCATATTGCAACAACTACTAACCATTCTTACCAGTAGGAAGTTTGAATCGCTTTCAAGGGTGCTTGACTCCATACGTGCATGCTTCGGTAGAAATGTAAGTTTTATTTTTTATAAGCTTGGTTCTGTTCAAAAGGGATTGAAAAGCGGGTAATTAAAGCGCAAATTTTTAACTAAATGTAGGACTTGTGACGTTTTTACAAGACATATCACACAATGTACCAATAAGCTTTATTATGTTACCTTTTTTAGTTTCCTATCGAATATGCAACACAAATTAGCTATTTCTAAATTACATAAATTAATTTTAAATAATGAAATTTCGGACTTGTACGCAAAAACTACTTTTTCAAAAAATAAAATAAAATTAATTAAAGAAAAAATATTAAGTCATGGCTGTGAATCTTATATAATAAATTTATTTATTGATGATTACGAATTAAAATTGAATAGCATTTTTCGCGAATATCGTTATAAATTAGAAAAAAAGTTCAATGTCCTTTTCTCACATAAAGAATCCGAGAGTGAAGGTGTATACGATACTTTTCCAACTAAAAGTGTCAGTGATCCTGGCCCGGTTCAGTGCCCTGCATTTGTCAACAATGAAGGCATAAGTAAAAAAAATAAAACTGGCTATGTAACCTTTCTAACACATCGCTGCCGGATTGTGTCTTAATCATATTAGATTTGGGCGATAAATTTAATTTTGTTTCTGATGTTAATAAATGTGATTATTTTCAACTTTTCAAGAATGTTCAACATTCATTAAAATATTCGGGAGAATTTGAGACTGTCAGAAAAGGACTACTTAACATTATTGGTAACAATAGACACAATGTATCTACTCGTCTTTCTTCAAATGATGAAATTCTCCAAGACAATTTAAAGTGAACATGAGTATTTCTTAAAAATAATAAGCACATTTGAATTACTGAAGCAGACAAAGGTAATATTACTGTTGTCATTGACAAAGAAACTTACATTTATAAAGTAGAAGAATTGTTAAGTGATGATAAATTTTATTTACAGCTAGAAAATAATTCTTTAAAGCAATTAATGAAAGATACAAACAATTTTGTAAGCAAGTGGGATCAATACGGTATTTTTGATGCATTAAATAAGTTTGATAAGGATATTCATAAAAAAAACTTACCTAAATGCTACGGATAAATAAAAGTACATAAAAAAGACTTTCCTATCCAAATCATTGTCTTGACACTGAATTCACCTACTTATATTTTTTCAAAATTTTTTTCCAATTTTTTGATTAAGAATATTCTGCTGGCGAAATCACACGTTAAAAATAGTTATGCGTTGAAAAATAAATTAAAAGATGTCATTTCACCTGGTTACACTCTTGTTAGTCTAGATGTTGTTAGTTTATTTACTAATACTAGTGAAGCCATCATGGATGCAATAAAACATTTTTGGAAATTCTTGAATGGTAAAATCAATGTTTCTCTCAATGAATTTTGCACAGGTGTATCTTTTGTTTTGAATTCAACTTTTTTCCATTTCAACAACAAATTTTATAAACAAGTTTTTGGCTCTCCAATGGGCAGTCCTTGTAATCCAGTACTGTGTATCTTGTACTGCGTTTGCTTGTAATTTCATGCTAGGCGAAGTTATGTTTTAACGTTCCACTGTGTGTGCGGTATGTGGATGATATTCTCATATGTGTGCCTACTAAATATATTGACTGTACTAAAAATATTTTTAATAGCCATTGTTCGGAATTACAATTTACTGTTGAGATATGCAACAACAGCATTAGTTTCTTAGACTTAAAATTTATCATTCAACAAAATAACCCAGTGCTAACTAATTGGTACCAAAAACCCACACATTCAGACCGATACTTGAATTTTCTCTCCCACCATCCAATACAACATAAAATAGGTATTACTTACACATTAGTAGACTTTTTCATTAAATTAGCAGACACTCAATTTCATAATGATAATTTAAAATTAATCAATAAATTTTTACTAGCTAACAACTATCCTCAAAAATTTATTAATAAATTTTTAAAAAAAGAATAAATACCTTAAAAAATATGAACGTGATTGACATTTGCAATAGAAACAACAATAATTATAAACTAATCTTATCATTACCGTATATTCCCCACTTGCACGTTCCTATTAAATATTTTTGTTAGACGCTTCACATTGGTCTTGTATACAGTTTAAACAATAAATTAAATTCGATTTTTTCACTTGAAAAAGATGTAACCGAGCCACTCGATAATAATAATGTTGTTTACCAAATACTATGTCCGAATTGTAACTGTTGTTATGTCAGTCAAACATCGAGTGGCAGAACACAAAAGAGACATAGAGAAAAAAAAAGGATACATCTGTACTATCACAACTTAGCATTTAATCTACACACAACTTTAATTTTGATACAATAAAAATTTTAGACACAGAATAAAATTATAAAAAGTGCCTGTTTTTCGAAATGTTAAAGATACATTATTTCAATAATAATATCAATAGACAACAAGATACAGAAAAATTGAAAAATTTGTACAAGTCTCTCGTTTAGTCAATTAAAAGAGGCCCCTTTCATTTATGGTCTTAGGAAAACATGATCTGTTTACGTGTGTCTCACAAGGAACTGCTTGCGATTCTTATTTGATTGTATTATGTGCGTATACTGTGTCATTTGTGTACGTGCAAGGTATAAAAACAACAAAACTTGAAACTTTGACTACATTACAATTTTACATCCCCTTCGTTAGAGTCAGAGGTATATTATACACTTTTCTTAATTTGCATTTATTGTATTTACCAAAATTTGTATTGCAAAGAATTTTTTTTTACTCATAGATTTTTGTACTTGATGAGGGCTGGGACATTGTCCAAACAACTGAAACGTCGTTTTGATTTTTAATAAATACAAACAGTACCACCATTGGACGTGATTTGAATTATTAACCATGTGTCATTGGACGTCCTACAATAAAAATTAAATTTATTTGTTAGTTGAACGAATCTACGAGTTCTGCCCTTTACTTATAGAAGTTCGGACGTAACAATAGCATTTAAATTTTTTCAAGTGTGCGTCGCTCGTGGTCTAGGTTGGGAACAGAAAAGTAAATACTTTATTAAAATATTTGACATATTTTCATAGAGAGAAAAAAGGATTTCTGTCTTGTGGTAGATATGACTACATGCGAGGTCCATGGTTTAAATATTCTATAAGCTTATTTGTTGTTTTTTGATTAAAAATTAAAATATGTCATGTTCTTACACATATTTATTAATGCAATCAATAAACATATCGAGAATCTAAGGAAAGAAACCAGCTCGCCATATCACTACGTGAATGGTGGTGTGGAAATATGCTAACAAATTGTACGGATAAAATAATTATGATATTTTAAAAAGGAATTATAACGTAGAGTTAAGGAGTGATGGAAAGTGGCTGAGGGGAGCTAGAACGAATATTTAAGTTGTTGGAAATAATACAAAATTTAAAACAATTAAACCTTGTGCAAAGAGTGGCTAAGATGATGCTGAGAAAGACGAAGCGAAGGTACTGGCAAATTTAAGAGGGGGTTGAAGGTTTGCTCAGAAAATTATAAGGTGGATGAAGGGGGTTTCTGAAAAGTGTGAGGAGGTCTGAAGGGGTATGTTAAAGAAAATTTAACTGAAAAAAGACGTGAAAACTGATGGAATTTCACCTTATTGAGAGAGAGTGTAAGGGGGGTTGTTTATGATTGTAGAGGAGGCTCAGGAGTATTATTTAAAGTGATGAGGGGAGTAGAAGGAGGGCAAACAAAAATTGAATCCAATAAAAACTACGTAAAAACCGATAAATCTTTACCTTACTTAGAGGAGGGTGAGGGAGGTGAAGGGCAAATTCGTACAATGACCTCCAAAATCACTATATTATATGCGTAGCACTCTGATTCGTAGCGAGTGCTGCTGCTAACCTGAACGCTTCACCTAGTCAGCTAATGTACATGCACTCAAAATATTGTATTAATTAATACGTATTTATAACATAGTATAATTATGCGGACATCTGCTTAACTCTTAATTTGTCTTTATGATTACTTGTTCTTACATATAATTGTCTGAGTAAGTCAACTTTTGGGACATATACATGTATAATTTTGTATAGTTGTGAGACCACCCTGTCAGCGGTAATCAGATAAAATCCCTTAGGTAATTATCTATTGCCAGAAACTTACCGAATATCTCATCTGATATTTCATAAAAAGTATCCTTACTCTTAAAAAAATAAACAAATAAATTAAAACTTAACTTTACCATATTCAAGCTAGCTCATTATAATATCATTTGGATAGTACATCATAAAATACATCTTTAAAAGTTTTTTAAGTCCATTTTCAAATATAAAATAATTTTTTCAATTCTTAGGTGCTTTTTTAAATAAAATATCAGATGAGATCTCACCTAAGAATAAAAAACAAAGAGTTTATTTTAAAAATTTGACAAAAAAAGCTCTAAATTTATTTTTCGGTGTACCATTCAAATGGTATCACAATGGGCTATTTTAATACTGTAAAATTTATTCTTAATTTTTTTTTTAGAAAGGATACTTCTAATGAAATCTTAGATGAGATCTCGAGTAAATTTATAGCATCTGAGATATCAGATGAGATCTCACCTGAATGTTGTAAGCAGGACAGATTAAGTCACTGACCTCCTTTCGTCTTTCCTCAAAATTTTGTACTATTTTCTTAGCAACCACTTGAAAGAAGGAAAGAATTTCAATATTTTTATTTAAATAACCCAATAAAAATATTCTACGAAGATAGTCTTTCTCGCCCCTCCACTCCCCGTAGGCCCCTTTATATTTCATGTGGTTCCCCCTCTAGCCCCCTCAGACACGAAGTGTGAGTTTTAACAGAAGGTTGAACTAGCTTAGAATAGAGATTTGGATTTAAACTCTAAAAGTACACTTCTTTATAGAGAGTACGGTGATAGATGTATGGAAATATTTGGTATACACAGTAAATATTATATCATATGAAGTAATAATAATATTCGTTATTCTGTTAAATGTATGCACATGTTTATAATAAATTCTTATAATTATTCTTATCACAAGCGGCGTATGATAGAATTAAAATGGTATTGTCTTTTATGTGTTATAAAATCAAAAACATGTATCATAATTTTAAGAAAGTGCAGTACGTTATATTTAAACTATTCCTTGTCGAGCAGAAATCGTATCTAAGAAGAGAGAATTCTTTATGCAGGGCATATTATTAAATGTGGGAACGTTAACGCTATCTTTCCAACGTTATGATAACAGATAATACAGAATATATTCTTCATGCATAGAAGGCGAGATCGGACGTTTTCGTTTTCACAGCTTTTTTTTCTATGTTGTAGTGATGCCCCCCATGAGGCAGAGGGTGTTAGTATCAGGGACAACTGGATAACTTA